>NC_090802.1:4709340-5009340 GCF_036512215.1 Solanum lycopersicum | reverse complement strand
CCTTCCAAATGGCCCAGAAAACCCGTGATGGCCAACCGTATGCATAGACAACGTCTTGACGGACGTCCACGAACAAATTTGACATTTTTGACGTCGGAATCCTGATCACCCAAAAAATGGTGTGCAATAGCACACGAAAATCATCAAAATGAGGCGTATGCTCGCTCCGGGGCTCGTTTGACCTTCCAAATGGCCCAGAAAACCCGTGATGGCCAACCGTATGCATAGACAACGTCTTAAAGGACGTCCACGAACAAATTTGGCATTTTTGACGTCGGAATCCCGATCACCCAAAAAATGGTGTGCAATAGCACACGAAAATCGTCAAAATGAGGCGTATGCTCGCTCCGGGGCTCGTTTGACCTTCCAAATGGCCCAGAAAACCAGTGATGGCCAACCGTATGCATAGACAACGTCTTGACGGACGTCCATGAACAAATTTGACATTTTTGACGTCGGAATCCTGATCACCCAAAAAATGGTGTGCAATAGCACACGAAAATCATCAAAATGAGGCCTATGCTCGCTCCGGGGCTCGTTTGACCTTCCAAATGGCCCAGAAAACCCGTGATGGCCAACCGTATGCATAGACAACGTCTTGAAGGACGTCCACGAACAAATTTGGCATTTTTGACGTCGGAATCCTGATCACCCAAAAAATGGTGTGCAATAGCACACGAAAATCGTCAAAATGAGGCGTATGCTCGCTCCGGGGCTCGTTTGACCTTCCAAATGGCCCAGAAAACCCGTGATGGCCAACCGTATGCATAGACAACGTCTTAAAGGACGTCCATGAACAAATTTGGCATTTTTGACGTCGGAATCCCGATCACCCAAAAAATGGTGTGCAATAGCACACGAAAATCGTCAAAATGAGGCGTATGCTCGCTCCGGGGCTCGTTTGACCTTCCAAATGGCCCAGAAAACCCGTGATGGCCAACCGTATGCATAGACAACGTCTTGACGGACGTCCACGAACAAATTTGACATTTTTGACGTCGGAATCCTGATCACCCAAAAAATGGTGTGCAATAGCACACGAAAATCATCAAAATGAGGCGTATGCTCGCTCCGGGGCTCGTTTGACCTTCCAAACGGCCCAGAAAACCCGTGATGGCCAACCGTATGCATAGACAACGTCTTGAAGGACGTCCACGAACAAATTTGGCATTTTTAACGTCGGAATCCTGATCACCCAAAAAATGGTGTGCAATAGCACACGAAAATCGTCAAAATGAGGCGTATGCTCGCTCCGGGGCTCGTTTGACCTTCCAAATGGCCCAGAAAACCCGTGATGGCCAACCGTATGCATAGACAACGTCTTGACGGACGTCCACGAACAAATTTGACATTTTTGACGTCGGAATCCTGATCACCCAAAAAATGGTGTGCAATAGCACACGAAAATCATCAAAATGAGGCGTATGCTCGCTCCGGGGCTCGTTTGACCTTCCAAACGACCCAGAAAACCCGTGATGGCCAACCGTATGCATAGACAACGTCTTGAAGGACGTCCACGAACAAATTTGGCATTTTTGACGTCGGAATCCTGATCACCCAAAAAATTGTGTTCAATAGCACACGAAAATCGTCAAAATGAGGCGTATGCTCGCTCCGGGGCTCGTTTGACCTTCCAAATGGCCCAGAAAACCCGTGATGGCCAACCGTATGCATAGACAACGTCTTAAAGGACGTCCACGAACAAATTTGGCATTTTTGACGTCGGAATCCCGATCACCCAAAAAATGGTGTGCAATAGCACACGAAAATCGTCAAAATGAGGCGTATGCTCGCTCCGGGGCTCGTTTGACCTTCCAAATGGCCCAGAAAACCCGTGATGGCCAACCGTATGCATAGACAACATCTTGACGGACGTCCACGAACAAATTTGACATTTTTGACGTCGGAATCCTGATCACCCAAAAAATGGTGTGCAATAGCACACGAAAATCATCAAAATGAGGCGTATGCTCGCTCCGGGGCTCGTTTGACCTTCCAAACGGCCCAGAAAACCCGTGATGGCCAACCGTATGCATAGACAACGTCTTGAAGGACGTCCACGAACAAATTTGGCATTTTTAACGTCGGAATCTTGATCACCCAAAAAATGGTGTGCAATAGCACACGAAAATCGTCAAAATGAGGCGTATGCTCGCTCCGGGGCTTGTTTGACCTTCCAAATGGCCCAGAAAACCCGTGATGGCCAACCGTATGCATAGACAACGTCTTGACGGACGTCCACGAACAAATTTGGCATTTTTGACGTCGGAATCCTGATCACCCAAAAAATGGTGTGCAATAGCACACGAAAATCGTCAAAATGAGGCGTATGCTCGCTCCGGGGCTCGTTTGACCTTCCAAATGGCCCAGAAAACCCGTGATGGCCAACTGTATGCATAGACAACGTCTTGACGGACGTCCACGAACAAATTTGGCATTTTTGACGTCAGAATCCTGATCACCCAAAAAATGGTGTGCAATAGCACACGAAAATCGTCAAAATGAGGCGTATGCTCGCTCCGGGGCTCCTTTGACCTTCCAAACGGCCCAGAAAACCCGTGATGGCCAACCGTATGCATAGACAACGTCTTGAAGGACGTCCACGAACAAATTTGGCATTTTTGACGTCGGAATCCTGATCACCCAAAAAATGGTGTGCAATAGCACACGAAAATCGTCAAAAAGAGGCGTATGCTCGCTCCGGGGCTCGTTTGACCTTCCAAATGGCCCAGAAAACCCGTGATGGCCAACCGTATGCATAGACAACGTCTTGACGGACGTCCACGAACAAATTTGACATTTTTGACGTCGGAATCCTGATCACCCAAAAAATGGTGTGCAATAGCACACGAAAATCATCAAAATGAGGCGTATGCTCGCTCCGGGGCTCGTTTGACCTTCCAAACGGCCCAGAAAACCCGTGATGGCCAACCGTATGCATAGACAACGTCTTGAAGGACGTCCACGAACAAATTTGGCATTTTTGACGTCGGAATCCTGATCACCCAAAAAATGGTGTGCAATAGCACACGAAAATCGTCAAAATGAGGCGTATGCTCGCTCCGGGGCTCGTTTGACCTTCCAAATGGCCCAGAAAACCCGTGATGGCCAACCGTATGCATAGACAACGTCTTGAAGGACGTCCACGAACAAATTTGGCATTTTTGACGTCGGAATCCCGATCACCCAAAAAATGGTGTGCAATAGCACACAAAAATCGTCAAAATGAGGCGTATGCTCGCTCCGGGGCTCGTTTGACCTTCCAAATGGCCCAGAAAACCCGTGATGGCCAACCGTATGCATAGACAACGTCTTGACGGACGTCCATGAACAAATTTGACATTTTTGACGTCGGAATCCTGATCACCCAAAAAATGGTGTGCAATAGCACACGAAAATCATCAAAATGAGGCGTATGCTCGCTCCGGGGCTCGTTTGACCTTCCAAACGGCCCAGAAAACCCGTGATGGCCAACCGTATGCATAGACAACGTCTTGAAGGACGTCCACGAACAAATTTGGCATTTTTAACGTCGGAATCCTGATCACCCAAAAAATGGTGTGCAATAGCACACGAAAATCGTCAAAATGAGGCGTATGCTCGCTCCGGGGCTCGTTTGACCTTCCAAATGGCCCAGAAAACCCGTGATGGCCAACCGTATGCATAGACAACGTCTTGACGGACGTCCACGAACAAATTTGGCATTTTTGACGTCGGAATCCTGATCACCCAAAAAATGGTGTGCAATAGCACACGAAAATCGTCAAAATGAGGCGTATGCTCGCTCCGGGGCTCGTTTGACCTTCCAAATGGCCCAGAAAACCCGTGATGGCCAACCGTATGCATAGACAACGTCTTGACGGACGTCCACGAACAAATTTGGCATTTTTGACGTCGGAATCCCGATCACCCAAAAAATGGTGTGCAATAGCACACGAAAATCGTCAAAATGAGGCGTATGCTCGCTCCGGGGCTCGTTTGACCTTCGAAACGGCCCAGAAAACCCGTGATGGCCAACCGTATGCATAGAAAACGTCTTGAAGGACGTCCACGAACAAATTTGGCATTTTTGACGTCGGAATCCTGATCACCCAAAAAATGGTGTGCAATAGCACACGAAAATCGTCAAAATGAGGCGTATGCTCGCTCCGGGGCTCGTTTGACCTTCCAAATGGCCCAGAAAACCAGTGATGGCCAACCGTATGCATAGACAACGTCTTGACGGACGTCCATGAACAAATTTGACATTTTTGACGTCGGAATCCTGATCACCCAAAAAATGGTGTGCAATAGCACACGAAAATCATCAAAATGAGGCGTATGCTCGCTCCGGGGCTCGTTTGACCTTCCAAATGGCCCAGAAAACCCGTGATGGCCAACCGTATGCATAGACAACGTCTTGAAGGACGTCCACGAACAAATTTGGCATTTTTGACGTCGGAATCCTGATCACCCAAAAAATGGTGTGCAATAGCACACGAAAATCGTCAAAATGAGGCGTATGCTCGCTCCGGGGCTCGTTTGACCTTCCAAATGGCCCAGAAAACCCGTGATGGCCAACCGTATGCATAGACAACGTCTTAAAGGACGTCCATGAACAAATTTGGCATTTTTGACGTCGGAATCCCGATCACCCAAAAAATGGTGTGCAATAGCACACGAAAATCGTCAAAATGAGGCGTATGCTCGCTCCGGGGCTCGTTTGACCTTCCAAATGGCCCAGAAAACCCGTGATGGCCAACCGTATGCATAGACAACGTCTTGACGGACGTCCACGAACAAATTTGACATTTTTGACGTCGGAATCCTGATCACCCAAAAAATGGTGTGCAATAGCACACGAAAATCATCAAAATGAGGCGTATGCTCGCTCCGGGGCTCGTTTGACCTTCCAAACGGCCCAGAAAACCCGTGATGGCCAACCGTATGCATAGACAACGTCTTGAAGGACGTCCACGAACAAATTTGGCATTTTTAACGTCGGAATCCTGATCACCCAAAAAATGGTGTGCAATAGCACACGAAAATCGTCAAAATGAGGCGTATGCTCGCTCCGGGGCTCGTTTGACCTTCCAAATGGCCCAGAAAACCCGTGATGGCCAACCGTATGCATAGACAACGTCTTGACGGACGTCCACGAACAAATTTGGCATTTTTGACGTCGGAATCCTGATCACCCAAAAAATGGTGTGCAATAGCACACGAAAATCGTCAAAATGAGGCGTATGCTCGCTCCGGGGCTCGTTTGACCTTCCAAATGGCCCAGAAAACCCGTGATGGCCAACCGTATGCATAGACAACGTCTTGACGGACGTCCACGAACAAATTTGGCATTTTTGACGTCGGAATCCCGATCACCCAAAAAATGGTGTGCAATAGCACACGAAAATCGTCAAAATGAGGCGTATGCTCGCTCCGGGGCTCGTTTGACCTTCCAAACGGCCCAGAAAACCCGTGATGGCCAACCGTATGCATAGACAACGTCTTGAAGGACGTCCACGAACAAATTTGGCATTTTTGACGTCGGAATCCTGATCACCCAAAAAATGGTGTGCAATAGCACACGAAAATCGTCAAAATGAGGCGTATGCTCGCTCCGGGGCTCGTTTGACCTTCCAAATGGCCCAGAAAACCCGTGATGGACAACCGTATGCATAGACAACGTCTTGACGGACGTCCACGAACAAATTTGACATTTTTGACGTCGGAATCCTGATCACCCAAAAAATGGTGTGCAATAGCACACGAAAATCATCAAAATGAGGCATATGCTCGCTCCGGGGCTCGTTTGACCTTCCAAACGACCCAGAAAACCCCTGATGGCCAACCGTATGCATAGACAACGTCTTGAAGGACGTCCACGAACAAATTTGGCATTTTTAACGTCGTAATCCTGATCACCCAAAAAATGGTGTGCAATAGCACATGAAAATCGTCAAAATGAGGCGTATGCTTGCTCCGGGGCTCGTTTGACCTTCCAAATGGCCCAGAAAACCCGTGATGGCCAACCGTATGCATAGACAACGTCTTGACGGACGTCCACGAACAAATTTGGCATTTTTGACGTCGGAATCCTGATCACCCAAAAAATGGTGTGCAATAGCACACGAAAATCGTCAAAATGAGGCGTATGCTCGCTCCGGGGCTCGTTTGACCTTCCAAATGGCCCAGAAAACCCGTGATGGCCAACCGTATGCATAGACAACGTCTTGACGGACGTCCACGAACAAATTTGGCATTTTTGACGTCGGAATCCCGATCACCCAAAAAATGGTGTGCAATAGCACACGAAAATCGTCAAAATGAGGCGTATGCTCGCTCCGGGGCTCGTTTGACCTTCCAAACGGCCCAGAAAACCCGTGATGGCCAACCGTATGCAAAGAAAACGTCTTGAAGGACGTCCACGAACAAATTTGGCATTTTTGACGTCGGAATCCTGATCACCCAAAAAATGGTGTGCAATAGCACACGAAAATCGTCAAAATGAGGCGTATGCTCGCTCCGGGGCTCGTTTGACCTTCCAAATGGCCCAGAAAACCCGTGATGGCCAACCGTATGCATAGACAACGTCTTGACGGACGTCCACGAACAAATTTGACATTTTTGACGTCGGAATCCTGATCACCCAAAAAATGGTGTGCAATAGCACACGAAAATCATCAAAATGAGGCGTATGCTCGCTCCGGGGCTCGTTTGACCTTCCAAACGAACCAGAAAACCCGTGATGGCCAACCGTATGCATAGACAACGTCTTGAAGGACGTCCACGAACAAATTTGGCATTTTTGACGTCGGAATCCTGATCACCCAAAAAATGGTGTGCAATAGCACACGAAAATCGTCAAAATGAGGCGTATGCTCGCTCCGGGGCTCGTTTGACCTTCCAAATGGCCCAGAAAACCTGTGATGGCCAACCGTATGCATAGACAACGTCTTGAAGGACGTCCACGAACAAATTTGGCAATTTTGACGTCGGAATCCCGATCACCCAAAAAATGGTGTGCAATAGCACACGAAAATCGTCAAAATGAGGCGTATGCTCGCTCCGGGGCTCGTTTGACCTTCCAAATGGCCCAGAAAACCCGTGATGGCCAACCGTATGCATAGACAACGTCTTGACGGACGTCCACGAACAAATTTGACATTTTTGACGTCGGAATCCTGATCACCCAAAAAATGGTGTGCAATAGCACACGAAAATCATCAAAATGAGGCGTATGCTCGCTCCGGGGCTCGTTTGACCTTCCAAACGGCCCAGAAAACCCGTGATGGCCAACCGTATGCAAAGAAAACGTCTTGAAGGACGTCCACGAACAAATTTGGCATTTTTGACGTCGGAATCCTGATCACCCAAAAAATGGTGTGCAATAGCCCACGAAAATCGTCAAAATGAGGCGTATGCTCGCTCCGGGGCTCGTTTGACCTTCCAAACGAACCAGAAAACCCGTGATGGCCAACCGTATGCATAGACAACGTCTTGAAGGACGTCCACGAACAAATTTGGCATTTTTGACGTCGGAATCCTGATCACCCAAAAAATGGTGTGCAATAGCACACGAAAATCGTCAAAATGAGGCGTATGCTCGCTCCGGGGCTCGTTTGACCTTCCAAATGGCCCAGAAAACCAGTGATGGCCAACCGTATGCATAGACAACGTCTTGACGGACGTCCATGAACAAATTTGACATTTTTGACGTCGGAATCCTGATCACCCAAAAAATGGTGTGCAATAGCACACGAAAATCATCAAAATGAGGCGTATGCTCGCTCCGGGGCTCGTTTGACCTTCCAAATGGCCCAGAAAACCCGTGATGGCCAACCGTATGCATAGACAACGTCTTGAAGGACGTCCACGAACAAATTTGGCATTTTTGACGTCGGAATCCTGATCACCCAAAAAATGGTGTGCAATAGCACACGAAAATCGTCAAAATGAGGCGTATGCTCGCTCCGGGGCTCGTTTGACCTTCCAAATGGCCCAGAAAACCCGTGATGGCCAACCGTATGCATAGACAACGTCTTAAAGGACGTCCATGAACAAATTTGGCATTTTTGACGTCGGAATCCCGATCACCCAAAAAATGGTGTGCAATAGCACACGAAAATCGTCAAAATGAGGCGTATGCTCGCTCCGGGGCTCGTTTGACCTTCCAAATGGCCCAGAAAACCCGTGATGGCCAACCGTATGCATAGACAACGTCTTGACGGACGTCCACGAACAAATTTGACATTTTTGACGTCGGAATCCTGATCACCCAAAAAATGGTGTGCAATAGCACACGAAAATCATCAAAATGAGGCGTATGCTCGCTCCGGGGCTCGTTTGACCTTCCAAACGGCCCAGAAAACCCGTGATGGCCAACCGTATGCATAGACAACGTCTTGAAGGACGTCCACGAACAAATTTGGCATTTTTAACGTCGGAATCCTGATCACCCAAAAAATGGTGTGCAATAGCACACGAAAATCGTCAAAATGAGGCGTATGCTCGCTCCGGGGCTCGTTTGACCTTCCAAATGGCCCAGAAAACCCGTGATGGCCAACCGTATGCATAGACAACGTCTTGACGGACGTCCACGAACAAATTTGGCATTTTTGACGTCGGAATCCTGATCACCCAAAAAATGGTGTGCAATAGCACACGAAAATCGTCAAAATGAGGCGTATGCTCGCTCCGGGGCTCGTTTGACCTTCCAAATGGCCCAGAAAACCCGTGATGGCCAACCGTATGCATAGACAACGTCTTGACGGACGTCCACGAACAAATTTGGCATTTTTGACGTCGGAATCCCGATCACCCAAAAAATGGTGTGCAATAGCACACGAAAATCGTCAAAATGAGGCGTATGCTCGCTCCGGGGCTCGTTTGACCTTCCAAACGGCCCAGAAAACCCGTGATGGCCAACCGTATGCATAGACAACGTCTTGAAGGACGTCCACGAACAAATTTGGCATTTTTGACGTCGGAATCCTGATCACCCAAAAAATGGTGTGCAATAGCACACGAAAATCGTCAAAATGAGGCGTATGCTCGCTCCGGGGCTCGTTTGACCTTCCAAATGGCCCAGAAAACCCGTGATGGACAACCGTATGCATAGACAACGTCTTGACGGACGTCCACGAACAAATTTGACATTTTTGACGTCGGAATCCTGATCACCCAAAAAATGGTGTGCAATAGCACACGAAAATCATCAAAATGAGGCATATGCTCGCTCCGGGGCTCGTTTGACCTTCCAAACGACCCAGAAAACCCCTGATGGCCAACCGTATGCATAGACAACGTCTTGAAGGACGTCCACGAACAAATTTGGCATTTTTAACGTCGTAATCCTGATCACCCAAAAAATGGTGTGCAATAGCACACGAAAATCGTCAAAATGAGGCGTATGCTTGCTCCGGGGCTCGTTTGACCTTCCAAATGGCCCAGAAAACCCGTGATGGCCAACCGTATGCATAGACAACGTCTTGACGGACGTCCACGAACAAATTTGGCATTTTTGACGTCGGAATCCTGATCACCCAAAAAATGGTGTGCAATAGCACACGAAAATCGTCAAAATGAGGCGTATGCTCGCTCCGGGGCTCGTTTGACCTTCCAAATGGCCCAGAAAACCCGTGATGGCCAACCGTATGCATAGACAACGTCTTGACGGACGTCCACGAACAAATTTGGCATTTTTGACGTCGGAATCCCGATCACCCAAAAAATGGTGTGCAATAGCACACGAAAATCGTCAAAATGAGGCGTATGCTCGCTCCGGGGCTCGTTTGACCTTCCAAACGGCCCAGAAAACCCGTGATGGCCAACCGTATGCAAAGAAAACGTCTTGAAGGACGTCCACGAACAAATTTGGCATTTTTGACGTCGGAATCCTGATCACCCAAAAAATGGTGTGCAATAGCACACGAAAATCGTCAAAATGAGGCGTATGCTCGCTCCGGGGCTCGTTTGACCTTCCAAATGGCCCAGAAAACCCGTGATGGCCAAACGTATGCATAGACAACGTCTTGACGGACGTCCACGAACAAATTTGACATTTTTGACGTCGGAATCCTGATCACCCAAAAAATGGTGTGCAATAGCACACGAAAATCATCAAAATGAGGCGTATGCTCGCTCCGGGGCTCGTTTGACCTTCCAAACGAACCAGAAAACCCGTGATGGCCAACCGTATGCATAGACAACGTCTTGAAGGACGTCCACGAACAAATTTGGCATTTTTGACGTCGGAATCCTGATCACCCAAAAAATGGTGTGCAATAGCACACGAAAATCGTCAAAATGAGGCGTATGCTCGCTCCGGGGCTCGTTTGACCTTCCAAATGGCCCAGAAAACCTGTGATGGCCAACCGTATGCATAGACAACGTCTTGAAGGACGTCCACGAACAAATTTGGCAATTTTGACGTCGGAATCCCGATCACCCAAAAAATGGTGTGCAATAGCACACGAAAATCGTCAAAATGAGGCGTATGCTCGCTCCGGGGCTCGTTTGACCTTCCAAATGGCCCAGAAAACCCGTGATGGCCAACCGTATGCATAGACAACGTCTTGACGGACGTCCACGAACAAATTTGACATTTTTGACGTCGGAATCCTGATCACCCAAAAAATGGTGTGCAATAGCACACGAAAATCATCAAAATGAGGCGTATGCTCGCTCCGGGGCTCGTTTGACCTTCCAAACGGCCCAGAAAACCCGTGATGGCCAACCGTATTCATAGACAACGTCTTGAAGGACGTCCACGAAAAAATTTGGCATTTTTAACGTCGGAATCCTGATCACCCAAAAAATGGTGTGCAATAGCACACGAAAATCGTCAAAATGAGGCGTATGCTCGCTCCGGGGCTCGTTTGACCTTCCAAATGGCCCAGAAAACCCGTGATGGCCAACCGTATGCATAGACAACGTCTTGGCGGACGTCCACGAACAAATTTGGCATTTTTGACGTCGGAATCCTGATCACCCAAAAAATGGTGTGCAATAGCACACGAAAATCGTCAAAATGAGGCGTATGCTCGCTCCGGGGCTCGTTTGACCTTCCAAATGGCCCAGAAAACCCGTGATGGCCAACCGTATGCATAGACAACGTCTTGACGGACGTCCACGAACAAATTTGGCATTTTTGACGTCGGAATCCCGATCACCCAAAAAATGGTGTGCAATAGCACACGAAAATCGTCAAAATGAGGCGTATGCTCGCTCCGGGGCTCGTTTGACCTTCCAAACGGCCCAGAAAACCCGTGATGGCCAACCGTATGCATAGACAACATCTTGAAGGACGTCCACGAACAAATTTGGCATTTTTAACGTCGGAATCCTGATCACCCAAAAAATGGTGTGCAATAGCACACGAAAATCGTCAAAATGAGGCGTATGCTCGCTCCGGGGCTCGTTTGACCTTCCAAATGGCCCAGAAAACCCGTGATGGCCAACCGTATGCATAGACAACGTCTTGACGGACGTCCACGAACAAATTTGGCATTTTTGACGTCGGAATCCTGATCACCCAAAAAATGGTGTGCAATAGCACATGAAAATCGTCAAAATGAGGCGTATGCTCGCTCCGGGGCTCGTTTGACCTTCCAAATGGCCCAGAAAACCCGTGATGGCCAACCGTATGCATAGACAACGTCTTGACGGACGTCCACGAACAAATTTGGCATTTTTGACGTCGGAATCCCGATCACCCAAAAAATGGTGTGCAATAGCACACGAAAATCGTCAAAATGAGGCGTATGCTCGCTCCGGGGCTCGTTTGACCTTCGAAACGGCCCAGAAAACCCGTGATGGCCAACCGTATGCATAGACAACGTCTTGAAGGACGTCCACGAACAAATTTGGCATTTTTGACGTCGGAATCCTGATCACCCAAAAAATGGTGTGCAATAGCACACGAAAATCGTCAAAATGAGGCGTATGCTCGCTCCGGGGCTCGTTTGACCTTCCAAATGGCCCAGAAAACCAGTGATGGGCAACCGTATGCATAGACAACGTCTTGACGGACGTCCACGAACAAATTTGACATTTTTGACGTCGGAATCCTGATCACCCAAAAAATGGTGTGCAATAGCACACGAAAATCATCAAAATGAGGCGTATGCTCGCTCCGGGGCTCGTTTGACCTTCCAAATGGCCCAGAAAACCCGTGATGGCCAACCGTATGCATAGACAACGTCTTGAAGGACGTCCACGAACAAATTTGGCATTTTTGACGTCGGAATCCTGATCACCCAAAAAATGGTGTGCAATAGCACACGAAAATCGTCAAAATGAGGCGTATGCTCGCTCCGGGGCTCGTTTGACCTTCCAAATGGCCCAGAAAACCCGTGATGGCAAACCGTATGCATAGACAACGTCTTAAAGGACGTCCACGAACAAATTTGGCATTTTTGACGTCGGAATCCCGATCACCCAAAAAATGGTGTGCAATAGCACATGAAAATCGTCAAAATGAGGCGTATGCTCGCTCCGGGGCTCGTTTGACCTTCCAAATGGCCCAGAAAACCCGTGATGGCCAACCGTATGCATAGACAACGTCTTGACGGACGTCCACGAACAAATTTGACATTTTTGACGTCGGAATCCTGATCACCCAAAAAATGGTGTGCAATAGCACACGAAAATCATCAAAATGAGGCGTATGCTCGCTTCGGGGCTCGTTTGACCTTCCAAACGGCCCAGAAAACCCGTGATGGCCAACCGTATGCATAGACAACGTCTTGAAGGACGTCCACGAACAAATTTGGCTTTTTTAACGTCGGAATCCTGATCACCCAAAAAATGGTGTGCAATAGCACACGAAAATCGTCAAAATGAGGCGTATGCTCGCTCCGGGGCTCGTTTGACCTTCCAAATGGCCCAGAAAACCCGTGATGGCCAACCGTATGCATAGACAACGTCTTGACGGACGTCCAGGAACAAATTTGGCATTTTTGACGTCGGAATCCTGATCACCCAAAAAATGGTGTGCAATAGCACACGAAAATCGTCAAAATGAGGCGTATGCTCGCTCCGGGGCTCGTTTGACCTTCCAAATGGCCCAGAAAACCCGTGATGGCCAACCGTATGCATAGACAACGTCTTGACGGACGTCCACGAACAAATTTGGCATTTTTGACGTCGGAATCCCGATCACCCAAAAAATGGTGTGCAATAGCACACGAAAATCGTCAAAATGAGGCGTATGCTCGCTCCGGGGCTCGTTTGACCTTCCAAACGGCCCAGAAAACCCGTGATGGCCAACCGTATGCATAGACAACGTCTTGAAGGACGTCCACGAATAAATTTGGCATTTTTGACGTCGGAATCCTGATCACCCAAAAAATGGTGTGCAATAGCACACGAAAATCGTCAAAATGAGGCGTATGCTCGCTCCGGGGCTCGTTTGACCTTCCAAATGGCCCAGAAAACCCGTGATGGCCAACCGTATGCATAGACAACGTCTTGACGGACGTCCACGAACAAATTTGACATTTTTGACGTCGGAATCCTGATCACCCAAAAAATGGTGTGCAATAGCACACGAAAATCATCAAAATGAGGCGTATGCTCGCTCCGGGGCTCGTTTGACCTTCCAAACGACCCAGAAAACCCGTGATGGCCAACCGTATGCATAGACAACGTCTTGAAGGACGTCCACGAACAAATTTGGCATTTTTAACGTCGTAATCCTGATCACCCAAAAAATGGTGTGCAATAGCACACGAAAATCGTCAAAATGAGGCGTATGCTCGCTCCGGGGCTCGTTTGACCTTCCAAATGGCCCAGAAAACCCGTGATGGCCAACCGTATGCATAGACAACGTCTTGACGGACGTCCACGAACAAATTTTTCATTTTTGACGTCGGAATCCTGATCACCCAAAAAATGGTGTGCAATAGCACACGAAAATCGTCAAAATGAGGCGTATGCTCGCTCCGGGGCTCGTTTGACCTTCCAAATGGCCCAGAAAACCCGTGATGGCCAACCGTATGCATAGACAACGTCTTGACGGACGTCCACGAACAAATTTGGCATTTTTGACGTCGGAATCCCGATCACCCAAAAAATGGTGTGCAATAGCACACGAAAATCGTCAAAATGAGGCGTATGCTCGCTCCGGGGTTTGTTTGACCTTCCAAACGGCCCAGAAAACCCGTGATGGCCAACCGTATGCATAGACAACGTCTTGAAGGACGTCCACGAACAAATTTGGCATTTTTGACGTCGGAATCCTGATCACCCAAAAAATGGTGTGCAATAGCACACGAAAATCGTCAAAATGAGGCGTATGCTCGCTCCGGGGCTCGTTTGACCTTCCAAATGGCCCAGAAAACCCGTGATGGCCAACCGTATGCATAGACAACGTCTTGACGAACGTCCACGAACAAATTTGACATTTTTGACGTCGGAATCCTGATCACCCAAAAAATGGTGTGCAATAGCACACGAAAATCATCAAAATGAGGCGTATGCTCGCTCCGGGGCTCGTTTGACCTTCCAAACGACCCAGAAAACCCTTGATGGCCAACCGTATGCATAGACAATGTCTTGAAGGACGTCCACGAACAAATTTGGCATTTTTGACGTCGGAATCCTGATCACCCCAAAAATTGTGTGCAATAGCACACGAAAATCGTCAAAATGAGGCGTATGCTCGCTCCGGGGCTCGTTTGACCTTCCAAATGGCCCAGAAAACCCGTGATGGCCAACCGTATGCATAGACAACGTCTTGAAGGACGTCCACGAACAAATTTGGCAATTTTGACGTCGGAATCCCGATCACCCAAAAAATGGTGTGCAATAGCACACGAAAATCGTCAAAATGAGGCGTATGCTCGCTCCGGGGCTCGTTTGACCTTCCAAATGGCCCAGAAAACCCGTGATGGCCAACCGTATGCATAGACAACATCTTGACGGACGTCCACGAACAAATTTGACATTTTTGACGTCGGAATCCTGATCACCCAAAAAATGGTGTGCAATAGCACACGAAAATCATCAAAATGAGGCGTATGCTCGCTCCGGGGCTCGTTTGACCTTCCAAACGGCCCAGAAAACCCGTGATGGCCAACCGTATGCATAGACAACGTCTTGAAGGACGTCCACGAAAAAATTTGGCATTTTTAACGTCGGAATCCTGATCACCCAAAAAATAGTGTGCAATAGCACACGAAAATCGTCAAAATGAGGCGTATGCTCGCTCCGGGGCTCGTTTGACCTTCCAAATGGCCCAGAAAACCCGTGATGGCCAACCGTATGCATAGACAACGTCTTGACGGACGTCCACGAACAAATTTGGCATTTTTGACGTCGGAATCCTGATCACCCAAAAAATGGTGTGCAATAGCACACGAAAATCGTCAAAATGAGGCGTATGCTCGCTCCGGGGCTCGTTTGACCTTCCAAATGGCCCAGAAAACCCGTGATGGCCAACCGTATGCATAGACAACGTCTTGACGGACGTCCACGAACAAATTTGGCATTTTTGACGTCGGAATCCCGATCACCCAAAAAATGGTGTGCAATAGCACACGAAAATCGTCAAAATGAGGCGTATGCTCGCTCCGGGGCTCGTTTGACCTTCCAAACGGCCCAGAAAACCCGTGATGGCCAACCGTATGCATAGACAACGTCTTGAAGGACGTCCACGAACAAATTTGGCATTTTTGACGTCGGAATCCTGATCACCCAAAAAATGGTGTGCAATAGCACACGAAAATCGTCAAAATGAGGCGTATGCTCGCTCCGGGGCTTGTTTGACCTTCCAAATGGCCTAGAAAACCCGTGATGGCCAACCGTATGCATAGACAACGTCTTGACGGACGTCCACGAACAAATTTGACATTTTTGACGTCGGAATCCGGATCACCCAAAAAATGGTGTGCAATAGCACACGAAAATCATCAAAATGAGGCGTATGCTCGCTCCGGGGCTCGTTTGACCTTCCAAACGACCCAGAAAACCCGTGATGGCCAACCGTATGCATATACAACGTCTTGAAGGACGTCCACGAACAAATTTGGCATTTTTGACGTCGGAATCCCGATCACCCAAAAAATATTGTGCAATAGCACACGAAAATCGTCAAAATGAGGCGTATGCTCGCTCCGGGGCTCGTTTGACCTTCCAAATGGCCCAGAAAACCCGTGATGGCCAACCGTATGCATAGACAACGTCTTGAAGGACGTCCACGAACAAATTTGGCATTTTTGACGTCGGAATCCTGATCACCCAAAAAATGGTGGGCAATAGCACACGAAAATCGTCAAAATGAGGCGTATGCTCGCTCCGGGGCTCGTTTGACCTTCCAAATGGCCCAGAAAACCCGTGATGGCCAACCGTATGCATAGACAACGTCTTGACGGACGTCCACGAACAAATTTGACATTTTTGACGTCGGAATCCTGATCACCCAAAAAATGGTGTGCAATAGCACACGAAAATCATCAAAATGAGGCGTATGCTCGCTCCGGGGCTCGTTTGACCTTCCAAACGGCCCAGAAAACCCGTGATGGCCAACCGTATGCATAGACAACGTCTTGAAGGACGTCCACGAACAAATTTGGCATTTTTAACGTCGGAATCCTGATCACCCAAAAAATGGTGTGCAATAGCACACGAAAATCGTCAAAATGAGGCGTATGCTCGCTCCGGGGCTCGTTTGACCTTCCAAATGGCCCAAAAAACCCGTGATGGCCAACCGTATGCATAGACAACGTCTTGACGGACGTCCACGAACAAATTTGGCATTTTTGACGTCGGAATCCTGATCACCCAAAAAATGGTGTGCAATAGCACACGAAAATCGTCAAAATGAGGCGTATGCTCGCTCCGGGGCTCGTTTGACCTTCCAAATGGCCCAGAAAACCCGTGATGGCCAACCGTATGCATAGACAACGTCTTGACGGACGTCCACGAACAAATTTGGCATTTTAGACGTCGGAATCCCGATCACCCAAAAAATGGTGTGCAATAGCACACGAAAATCGTCAAAATGAGGCGTATGCTCGCTCCGGGGCTCGTTTGACCTTCCAAACGGCCCAGAAAACCCGTGATGGCCAACCGTATGCATAGACAACGTCTTGACGGACGTCCACGAACAAATTTGGCATTTTTGACGTCGGAATCCCGATCACCCAAAAAATGGTGTGCAATAGCACACGAAAATCGTCAAAATGAGGCGTATGCTCGCTCCGGGGCTCGTTTGACCTTCCAAACGGCCCAGAAAACCCGTGATGGCCAACCGTATGCATAGACAACGTCTTGAAGGACGTCCACGAACAAATTTGGCATTTTTGACGTCGGAATCCTGATCACCCAAAAAATGGTGTGCAATAGCACACGAAAATCGTCAAAATGAGGCGTATGCTCGCTCCGGGGCTCGTTTGACCTTCCAAATGGCCCAAAAAACCCGTGATGGCCAACCGTATGCATAGACAACGTCTTGACGGACGTCCACGAACAAATTTGGCATTTTTGACGTCGGAATCCTGATCACCCAAAAAATGGTGTGCAATAGCACACGAAAATCGTCAAAATGAGGCGTATGCTCGCTCCGGGGCTCGTTTGACCTTCCAAATGGCCCAGAAAACCCGTGATGGCCAACCGTATGCATAGACAACGTCTTGACGGACGTCCACGAACAAATTTGGCATTTTTGACGTCGGAATCCCGATCACCCAAAAAATGGTGTGCAATAGCACACGAAAATCGTCAAAATGAGGCGTATGCTCGCTCCGGGGCTCGTTTGACCTTCCAAACGGCCCAGAAAACCCGTGATGGCCAACCGTATGCATAGACAACGTCTTGAAGGACGTCCACGAACAAATTTGGCATTTTTGACGTCGGAATCCTGATCACCCAAAAAATGGTGTGCAATAGCACACGAAAATCGTCAAAATGAGGCGTATGCTCGCTCCGGGGCTCGTTTGACCTTCCAAATGGCCCAGAAAACCCGTGATGGCCAACCGTATGCATAGACAACGTCTTGACGGACGTCCACGAACAAATTTAACATTTTTGACGTCGGAATCCTGATCACCCAAAAAATGGTGTGCAATAGCACACGAAAATCATCAAAATGAGGCGTATGCTCGCTCCGGGGCTCGTTTGACCTTCCAAACGACCCAGAAAACCCGTGATGGCCAACCGTATGCATAGACAACGTCTTGAAGGACGTCCACGAACAAATTTGGCATTTTTGACGTCGGAATCCTGATCACCCAAAAAATTGTGTGCAATAGCACACGAAAATCGTCAAAATGAGGCGTATGCTCGCTCCGGGGCTCGTTTGACCTTCCAAACGGCCCAGAAAACCCGTGATGGCCAACCGTATGCATAGACAACGTCTTGACGGACGTCCACGAACAAATTTGGCATTTTTGACGTCGGAATCCCGATCACCCAAAAAATGGTGTGCAATAGCACACGAAAATCGTCAAAATGAGGCGTATGCTCGCTCCGGGGCTCGTTTGACCTTCCAAATGGCCCAGAAAACCCGTGATGGCCAACCGTATGCATAGACAACGTCTTGACGGACGTCCACGAACAAATTTGATATTTTTGACGTCGGAATCCTGATCAACCAAAAAATGGTGTGCAATAGCACACGAAAATCATCAAAATGAGGCGTATGCTCGCTCCGGGGCTCGTTTGACCTTCCAAACGGCCCAGAAAACCCGTGATGGCCAACCGTATGCATAAACAACGTCTTGAAGGACATCCACGAACAAATTTGGCATTTTTAACGTCGGAATCCTGATCACCCAAAAAATGGTGTGCAATAGCACACGAAAATCGTCAAAATGAGGCGTATGCTCGCTCCGGGGCTCGTTTGACCTTCCAAATGGCCCAAAAAACCCGTGATGGCCAACCGTATGCATAGACAACGTCTTGACGGACGTCCACGAACAAATTTGGCATTTTTGACGTCGGAATCCTGATCACCCAAAAAATGGTGTGCAATAGCACACGAAAATCGTCAAAATGAGGCGTATGCTCGCTCCGGGGCTCGTTTGACCTTCCAAATGGCCCAGAAAACCCGTGATGGCCAACCGTATGCATAGACAACGTCTTGACGGACGTCCACGAACAAATTTGGCATTTTTGACGTCGGAATCCCGATCACCCAAAAAATGGTGTGCAATAGCACACGAAAATCGTCAAAATGAGGCGTATGCTCGCTCCGGGGCTCGTTTGACCTTCCAAACGGCCCAGAAAACCCGTGATGGCCAACCGTATGCATAGACAACGTCTTGAAGGACGTCCACGAACAAATTTGGCATTTTTGACGTCGGAATCCTGATCACCCAAAAAATGGTGTGCAATAGCACACGAAAATCGTCAAAATGAGGCGTATGCTCGCTCCGGGGCTCGTTTGACCTTCCAAATGGCCCAGAAAACCCGTGATGGCCAACCGTATGCATAGACAACGTCTTGACGGACGTCCACGAAAAAATTTGGCATTTTTGACGTCGGAATCCCGATCACCCAAAAAATGGTGTGCAATAGCACACGAAAATCGTCAAAATGAGGCGTATGCTCGCTCCGGGGCTCGTTTGACCTTCCAAACGGCCCAGAAAACCCGTGATGGCCAACCGTATGCATAGACAACGTCTTGAAGGACGTCCACGAACAAATTTGGCATTTTTGACGTCGGAATCCTGATCACCCAAAAAATGGTGTGCAATAGCACACGAAAATCGTCAAAATGAGGCGTATGCTCGCTCCGGGGCTCTTTTGACCTTCCAAATGGCCCAGAAAACCCGTGATGGCCAACCGTATGCATAGACAACGTCTTGACGGACGTCCACGAACAAATTTGACATTTTTGACGTCGGAATCCTGATCACCCAAAAAATGGTGTGCAATAGCACACGAAAATCATCAAAATGAGGCGTATGCTCGCTCCGGGGCTCGTTTGACCTTCCAAACGACCCAGAAAACCCGTGATGGCCAACCGTATGCATAGACAACGTCTTGAAGGACGTCCACGAACAAATTTGGCATTTTTGACGTCGGAATCCTGATCACCCAAAAAATTGTGTGCAATAGCACACGAAAATCGTCAAAATGAGGCGTATGCTCGCTCCGGGGCTCGTTTGACCTTCCAAATGGCCCAGAAAACCCGTGATGGCCAACCGTATGCATAGACAACGTCTTGAAGGACGTCCACGAACAAATTTGGCATTTTTGACGTCGGAATCCCGATCACCCAAAAAATGGTGTGCAATAGCACACGAAAATCGTCAAAATGAGGCGTATGCTCGCTCCGGGGCTCGTTTGACCTTCCAAATGGCCCAGAAAACCCGTGATGGCCAACCGTATGCATAGACAACGTCTTGACGGACGTCCACGAACAAATTTGACATTTTTGACGTCGGAATCCTGATCACCCAAAAAATGGTGTGCAATAGCACACGAAAATCATCAAAATGAGGCGTATGCTCGCTCCGGGGCTCGTTTGACCTTCCAAACGGCCCAGAAAACCCGTGATGGCCAACCGTATGCATAGACAACGTCTTGAAGGACGTCCACGAACAAATTTGGCATTTTTAACGTCGGAATCCTGATCACCCAAAAAATGGTGTGCAATAGCACACGAAAATCGTCAAAATGAGGCGTATGCTCGCTCCGGGGCTCGTTTGACCTTCCAAATGGCCCAGAAAACCCGTGATGGCCAACCGTATGCATAGACAACGTCTTGACGGACGTCCACGAACAAATTTGGCATTTTTGACGTCGGAATCCTGATCACCCAAAAAATGGTGTGCAATAGCACACGAAAATCGTCAAAATGAGGCGTATGCTCGCTCCGGGGCTCGTTTGACCTTCCAAATGGCCCAGAAAACCCGTGATGGCCATCCGTATGCATAGACAACGTCTTGACGGACGTCCACGAACAAATTTGGCATTTTTGACGTCGGAATCCCGATCACCCAAAAAATGGTGTTCAATAGCACACGAAAATCGTCAAAATGAGGCGTATGCTCGCTCCGGGGCTCGTTTGACCTTCCAAACGGCCCAGAAAACCCGTGATGGCCAACCGTATGCATAGACAACGTCTTGAAGGACGTCCACAAACAAATTTGGCATTTTTGACGTCGGAATCCTGATCACCCAAAAAATGGTGTGCAATAGCACACGAAAATCGTCAAAATGAGGCGTATGCTCGCTCCGGGGCTCGTTTGACCTTCCAAATGGCCCAGAAAACCCGTGATGGCCAACCGTATGCATAGACAACGTCTTGACGGACGTCCACGAACAAATTTGACATTTTTGACGTCGGAATCCTGATCACCCAAAAAATGGTGTGCAATAGCACACGAAAATCATCAAAATGAGGCGTATGCTCGCTCCGGGGCTCGTTTGACCTTCCAAATGACCCAGAAAACCCGTGATGGCCAACCGTATGCATAGACAACGTCTTGACGGACGTCCACGAACAAATTTGGCATTTTTGACGTCGGAATCCCGATCACCCAAAAAATGGTGTTCAATAGCACACGAAAATCATCAAAATGAGGCGTATGCTCGCTCCGGGGCTCGTTTGACCTTCCAAATGACCCAGAAAACCCGTGATGGTCAACCGTATGCATAGACAACGTCTTGACGGACGTCCATGAACAAATTTGGCATTTTTGACGTCGGAATCCTGATCACCCAAAAAATGGTGTGCAATAGCACACGAAAATCATCAAAATGAGGCGTATGCTCGCTCCGGGGCTCGTTTGACCTTCCAAACGGCCCAGAAAACCCGTGATGCCCAACCGTATGCATAGACAACGTCTTGAAGGACGTCCACGAACAAATTTGGCATTTTTAACGTCGGAATCCTGATCACCCAAAAAATGGTGTGCAATAGCACACGAAAATCGTCAAAATGAGGCGTATGCTCGCTCCGGGGCTCGTTTGACCTTCCAAATGGCCCAGAAAACCCGTGATGGCCAACCGTATGCATAGACAACGTCTTGACGGACGTCCACGAACAAATTTGGCATTTTTGACGTCGGAATCCTGATCACCCAAAAAATGGTGTGCAATAGCACACGAAAATCGTCAAAATGAGGCGTATGCTCGCTCCGAGGCTCGTTTGACCTTCCAAATGGCCCAGAAAACCCGTGATGGCCAACCGTATGCATAGACAACATCTTGACGGACGTCCACGAACAAATTTGGCATTTTTGACGTCGGAATCCCGATCACCCAAAAAATGGTGTGCAATAGCACACGAAAATCGTCAAAATGAGGCGTATGCTCGCTCCGGGGCTCGTTTGACCTTCCAAACGGCCCAGAAAACCCTTGATGGCCAACCGTATGCATAGACAACGTCTTGAAGGACGTCCACGAACAAATTTGGCATTTTTGACGTCGGAATCCTGATCACCCAAAAAATGGTGTGCAATAGCACACGAAAATCGTCAAAATGAGGCGTATGCTCGCTCCGGGGCTCGTTTGACCTTCCAAATGGCCCAGAAAACCCGTGATGGCCAATCGTATGCATAGACAACGTCTTGACGGACGTCCACGAACAAATTTGACATTTTTGACGTCGGAATCCTGATCACCCAAAAAATGGTGTGCAATAGCACACGAAAATCATCAAAATGAGGCGTATGCTCGCTCCGGGGCTCGTTTGACCTTCCAAATGACCCAGAAAACCCGTGATGGCCAACCGTATGCATAGACAACGTCTTGACGGACGTCCACGAACAAATTTGGTATTTTTGACGTCGGAATCCCGATCACCCAAAAATGGTGTGCAATAGCACACGAAAATCATCAAAATGAGGCGTATGCTCGCTCCGGGGCTCGTTTGACCTTCCAAATGACCCAGAAAACCCGTGATGGCCAATCGTATGCATAGACAACGTCTTGACGGACGTCCATGAACAAATTTGGCATTTTTGACGTCGGAATCCTGATCACCCAAAAAATGGTGTGCAATAGCACACGAAAATCATCAAAATGAGGCGTATGCTCGCTCCGGGGCTCGTTTGACCTTCCAAACGGCCCAGAAAACCCGTGATGGCCAACCGTATGCATAGACAACGTCTTGAAGGACGTCCACGAACAAATTTGGCATTTTTAACGTCGGAATCCTGATCACCCAAAAAATGGTGTGCAATAGCACACGAAAATCGTCAAAATGAGGCGTATGCTCGCTCCGGGGCTCGTTTGACCTTCCAAATGGCCCAGAAAACCCGTGATGGCCAACCGTATGCATAGACAACGTCTTTACGGACGTCCACGAACAAATTTGGCATTTTTGACGTCGGAATCCTGATCACCCAAAAAATGGTGTGCAATAGCACACGAAAATCGTCAAAATGAGGCGTATGCTCGCTCCGGGGCTCGTTTGACCTTCCAAATGGCCCAGAAAACCCGTGATGGCCAACCGTATGCATAGACAACGTCTTGACGGACGTCCACGAACAAATTTGGCATTTTTGAAGTCGGAATCCCGATCACCCAAAAAATGGTGTGCAATAGCACACGAAAATCGTCAAAATGAGGCGTATGCTCGCTCCGGGGCTCGTTTGACCTTCCAAACGGCCCAGAAAACCCGTGATGGCCAACCGTATGCATAGACAACGTCTTGAAGGACGTCCACGAACAAATTTGGCATTTTTGACGTCGGAATCCTGATCACCCAAAAAATGGTGTGCAATAGCACACGAAAATCGTCAAAATGAGGCGTATGCTCACTCCGGGGCTCGTTTGACCTTCCAAATGGCCCAGAAAACCCGTGATGGCCAACCGTATGCATAGACAACGTCTTGACGGACGTCCACGAACAAATTTGACATTTTTGACGTTGGAATCCTGATCACCCAAAAAATGGTGTGCAATAGCACACGAAAATCATCAAAATGAGGCGTATGCTCGCTCCGGGGCTCGTTTGACCTTCCAAACGACCCAGAAAACCCGTGATGGCCAACCGTATGCATAGACAACGTCTTGACGGACGTCCACGAACAAATTTGGCATTTTTGACGTCGGAATCCCGATCACCCAAAAAATGGTGTGCAATAGCA
This sequence comes from Solanum lycopersicum, assembly GCF_036512215.1. Taxonomy (NCBI): domain Eukaryota; kingdom Viridiplantae; phylum Streptophyta; class Magnoliopsida; order Solanales; family Solanaceae; genus Solanum; species Solanum lycopersicum. The sequence continues at coordinate 4,985,317 of NC_090802.1, read as the reverse complement.
CACGAAAATCGTCAAAATGAGGCGTATGCTCGCTCCGGGGCTCGTTTGACCTTCCAAATGACCCAGAAAACCCGTGATGGCCAACCGTATGCATAGACAACGTCTTGACGGACGTCCACGAACAAATTTGGCATTTTTGACGTCGGAATCCCGATCACCCAAAAAATGGTGTGCAATAGCACACGAAAATCGTCAAAATGAGGCGTATGCTCGCTCCGGGGCTCGTTTGACCTTCCAAACGGCCCAGAAAACCCGTGATGGCCAACCGTATGCATAGACAACGTCTTGAAGGACGTCCACGAACAAATTTGGCATTTTTAACGTCGGAATCCTGATCACCCAAAAAATGGTGTGCAATAGCACACGAAAATCGTCAAAATGAGGCGTATGCTCGCTCCGGGGCTCGTTTGACCTTCCAAATGGCCCAGAAAACCCGTGATGGCCAACCGTATGCATAGACAACGTCTTTACGGACGTCCACGAACAAATTTGGCATTTTTGACGTCGGAATCCTGATCACCCAAAAAATGGTGTGCAATAGCACACGAAAATCGTCAAAATGAGGCGTATGCTCGCTCCGGGGCTCGTTTGACCTTCCAAATGGCCCAGAAAACCCGTGATGGCCAACCGTATGCATAGACAACGTCTTGACGGACGTCCACGAACAAATTTGGCATTTTTGAAGTCGGAATCCCGATCACCCAAAAAATGGTGTGCAATAGCACACGAAAATCGTCAAAATGAGGCGTATGCTCGCTCCGGGGCTCGTTTGACCTTCCAAACGGCCCAGAAAACCCGTGATGGCCAACCGTATGCATAGACAACGTCTTGAAGGACGTCCACGAACAAATTTGGCATTTTTGACGTCGGAATCCTGATCACCCAAAAAATGGTGTGCAATAGCACACGAAAATCGTCAAAATGAGGCGTATGCTCACTCCGGGGCTCGTTTGACCTTCCAAATGGCCCAGAAAACCCGTGATGGCCAACCGTTTGCATAGACAACGTCTTGACGGACGTCCACGAACAAATTTGACATTTTTGACGTTGGAATCCTGATCACCCAAAAAATGGTGTGCAATAGCACACGAAAATCATCAAAATGAGGCGTATGCTCGCTCCGGGGCTCGTTTGACCTTCCAAACGACCCAGAAAACCCGTGATGGCCAACCGTATGCATAGACAACGTCTTGAAGGACGTCCACGAACAAATTTGACATTTTTGACGTCGGAATCCTGATCACCCAAAAAATGGTGTGCAATAGCACACGAAAATCATCAAAATGAGGCGTATGCTCGCTCCGGGGCTCGTTTGACCTTCCAAATGACCCAGAAAACCCGTGATGGCCAACCGTATGCATAGACAACGTCTTGACGGACGTCCACGAACAAATTTGGCATTTTTGACGTCGGAATCCCGATCACCCAAAAAATGGTGTGCAATAGCACACGAAAATCGTCAAAATGAGGCGTATGCTCGCTCCGGGGCTCGTTTGACCTTCCAAACGGCCCAGAAAACCCGTGATGGCCAACCGTATGCATAGACAACGTCTTGACGGACGTCCACGAACAAATTTGGTATTTTTGACGTCGGAATCCCGATCACCCAAAAATGGTGTGTAATAGCACACGAAAATCATCAAAATGAGGCGTATGCTCACTCCGGGGCTCGTTTGACCTTCCAAATGACCCAGAAAACCCGTGATGGCCAACCGTATGCATAGACAACGTCTTGACGGACGTCCATGAACAAATTTGGCATTTTTGACGTCGGAATCCTGATCACCCAAAAAATGGTGTGCAATAGCACACGAAAATCATCAAAATGAGGCGTATGCTCGCTCCGGGGCTCGTTTGACCTTCCAAACGGCCCAGAAAACCCGTGATGGCCAACCGTATGCATAGACAACGTCTTGAAGGACGTCCACGAACAAATTTGGCATTTTTAACGTCGGAATCCTGATCACCCAAAAAATGGTGTGCAATAGCACACGAAAATCGTCAAAATGAGGCGTATGCTCGCTCCGGGGCTCGTTTGACCTTCCAAATGGCCCAGAAAACCCGTGATGGCCAACCGTATGCATAGACAACGTCTTTACGGACGTCCACGAACAAATTTGGCATTTTTGACGTCGGAATCCTGATCACCCAAAAAATGGTGTGCAATAGCACACGAAAATCGTCAAAATGAGGCGTATGCTCGCTCCGGGGCTCGTTTGACCTTCCAAATGGCCCAGAAAACCCGTGATGGCCAACCGTATGCATAGACAACGTCTTGACGGACGTCCACGAACAAATTTGGCATTTTTGAAGTCGGAATCCCGATCACCCAAAAAATGGTGTGCAATAGCACACGAAAATCGTCAAAATGAGGCGTATGCTCGCTCCGGGGCTCGTTTGACCTTCCAAACGGCCCAGAAAACCCGTGATGGCCAACCGTATGCATAGACAACGTCTTGAAGGACGTCCACGAACAAATTTGGCATTTTTGACGTCGGAATCCTGATCACCCAAAAAATGGTGTGCAATAGCACACGAAAATCGTCAAAATGAGGCGTATGCTCACTCCGGGGCTCGTTTGACCTTCCAAATGGCCCAGAAAACCCGTGATGGCCAACCGTATGCATAGACAACGTCTTGAAGGACGTCCACGAACAAATTTGACATTTTTGACGTCGGAATCCTGATCACCCAAAAAATGGTGTGCAATAGCACACGAAAATCATCAAAATGAGGCGTATGCTCGCTCCGGGGCTCGTTTGACCTTCTAAACGACCCAGAAAACCTGTGATGGCCAACCGTATGCATAGACAACGTCTTGAAGGACGTCCACGAACAAATTTGACATTTTTGACGTCGGAATCCTGATCACCCAAAAAATGGTGTGCAATAGCACACGAAAATCATCAAAATGAGGCGTATGCTCGCTCCGGGGCTCGTTTGACCTTCCAAATGACCCAGAAAACCCGTGATGGCCAACCGTATGCATAGACAACGTCTTGACGGACGTCCACGAACAAATTTGGCATTTTTGACGTCGGAATCCCGATCACCCAAAAAATGGTGTGCAATAGCACACGAAAATCGTCAAAATGAGGCGTATGCTCGCTCCGGGGCTCGTTTGACCTTCCAAACGGCCCAGAAAACCCGTGATGGCCAACCGTATGCATAGACAACGTCTTGAAGGACGTCCACGAACAAATTTGGCATTTTTGACGTCGGAATCCCGATCACCCAAAAAATGGTGTGCAATAGCACACGAAAATCGTCAAAATGAGGCGTATGCTCGCTCCGGGGCTCGTTTGACCTTCCAAATGGCCCAGAAAACCTGTGATGGCCAACCGTATGCATAGACAACGTCTTGACGGACGTCCACGAACAAATTTGACATTTTTGACGTCGGAATCCTGATCACCCAAAAAATGGTGTGCAATAGCACACGAAAATCATCAAAATGAGGCGTATGCTCGCTCCGGGGCTCGTTTGACCTTCCAAATGACCCAGAAAACCCGTGATGGCCAACCGTATGCATAGACAACGTCTTGACGGACGTCCACGAACAAATTTGGCATTTTTGACGTCGGAATCTTGATCACCCAAAAAATGGTGTGCAATAGCACACGAAAATCATCAAAATGAGGCGTATGCTCGCTCCGGGGCTCGTTTGACCTTCCAAATGACCCAGAAAACCCGTGATGGCCAACCGTATGCATAGACAACGTCTTGACGGACGTCCACGAACAAATTTGGCATTTTTGACGTCGGAATCCTGATCACCCAAAAAATGGTGTGCAATAGCACACGAAAATCATTAAAATGAGGCGTATGCTCGCTCCGGGGCTCGTTTGACCTTCCAAACGGCCCAGAAAACCCGTGATGGCCAACCGTATGCATAGACAACGTCTTGAAGGACGTCCACGAACAAATTTGGCATTTTTAACGTCGGAATCCTGATCACCCAAAAAATGGTGTGCAATAGCACACGAAAATCATCAAAATGAGGCGTATGCTCGCTCCGGGGCTCGTTTGACCTTCCAAATGACCCAGAAAACCCGTGATGGCCAACCGTATGCATAGACAACGTCTTGACGGACGTCCACGAACAAATTTGGCATTTTTGACGTCGGAATCCCGATCACCCAAAAAATGGTGTGCAATAGCACACGAAAATCGTCAAAATGAGGCGTATGCTCGCTCCGGGGCTCGTTTGACCTTCCAAACGGCCCAGAAAACCCGTGATGGCCAACCGTATGCATAGACAACGTCTTGAAGGACGTCCACGAACAAATTTGGCATTTTTGACGTCGGAATCCCGATCACCCAAAAAATGGTGTGCAATAGCACACGAAAATCGTCAAAATGAGGCGTATGCTCGCTCCGGGGCTCGTTTGACCTTCCAAATGGCCCAGAAAACCCGTGATGGCCAACCGTATGCATAGACAACGTCTTGAAGGACGTCCACGAACAAATTTGACATTTTTGACGTCGGAATCCTGATCACCCAAAAAATGGTGTGCAATAGAACACGAAAATCATCAAAATGAGGCGTATGCTCGCTCCGGGGCTCGTTTGACCTTCCAAATGACCCAGAAAACCCGTGATGGCCAACCGTATGCATAGACAACGTCTTGACGGACGTCCACGAACAAATTTGGCATTTTTGACGTCGGAATCTTGATCACCCAAAAAATGGTGTGCAATAGCACACGAAAATCATCAAAATGAGGCGTATGCTCGCTCCGGGGCTCGTTTGACCTTCCAAATGACCCAGAAAACCCGTGATGGCCAACCGTATGCATAGACAACGTCTTGACGGACGTCCACGAACAAATTTGGCATTTTTGACGTCGGAATCCTGATCACCCAAAAAATGGTGTGCAATAGCACACGAAAATCATTAAAATGAGGCGTATGCTCGCTCCGGGGCTCGTTTGACCTTCCAAACGGCCCAGAAAACCCGTGATGGCCAACCGTATGCATAGACAACGTCTTGAAGGACGTCCACGAACAAATTTGGCATTTTTAACGTCGGAATCCTGATCACCCAAAAAATGGTGTGCAATAGCACACGAAAATCGTCAAAATGAGGCGTATGCTCGCTCCGGGGCTCGTTTGACCTTCCAAATGGCCCAGAAAACCCGTGATGGCCAACCGTATGCATAGACAACGTCTTGACGGACGTCCACGAACAAATTTGGCATTTTTGACGTCGGAATCCTGATCACCCAAAAAATGGTGTGCAATAGCACACGAAAATCGTCAAAATGAGGCGTATGCTCGCTCCGGGGCTCGTTTGACCTTCCAAATGGCCCAGAAAACCCGTGATGGCCAACCGTATGCATAGACAACGTCTTGACGGACGTCCACGAACAAATTTGGCATTTTTGACGTCGGAATCCCGATCACCCAAAAAATGGTGTGCAATAGCACACGAAAATCGTCAAAATGAGGCGTATGCTCGCTCCGGGGCTCGTTTGACCTTCCAAACGGCCCAGAAAACCCGTGATGGCCAACCGTATGCATAGAAAACGTCTTGAAGGACGTCCACGAACAAATTTGGCATTTTTGACGTCGGAATCCTGATCACCCAAAAAATGGTGTGCAATAGCACACGAAAATCGTCAAAATGAGGCGTATGCTCGCTCCGGGGCTCGTTTGACCTTCCAAATGGCCCAGAAAACCCGTGATGGCCAACCGTATGCATAGACAACGTCTTGACGGACGTCCACGAACAAATTTGACATTTTTGACGTCGGAATCCTGATCACCCAAAAAATGGTGTGCAATAGCACACGAAAATCATCAAAATGAGGCGTATGCTCGCTCCGGGGCTCGTTTGACCTTCCAAACGACCCAGAAAACCCGTGATGGCCAACCGTATGCATAGACAACGTCTTGAAGGACGTCCACGAACAAATTTGACATTTTTGACGTCGGAATCCTGATCACCCAAAAAATGGTGTGCAATAGCACACGAAAATCATCAAAATGAGGCGTATGCTCGCTCCGGGGCTCGTTTGACCTTCCAAATGACCCAGAAAACCCGTGATGGCCAACCGTATGCATAGACAACGTCTTGACGGACGTCCACGAACAAATTTGGCATTTTTGACGTCGGAATCCCGATCACCCAAAAAATGGTGTGCAATAGCACACGAAAATCGTCAAAATGAGGCGTATGCTCGCTCCGGGGCTCGTTTGACCTTCCAAACGGCCCAGAAAACCCGTGATGGCCAACCGTATGCATAGACAACGTCTTGAAGGACGTCCACGAACAAATTTGGCATTTTTGACGTCGGAATCCTGATCACCCAAAAAATGGTGTGCAATAGCACACGAAAATCGTCAAAATGAGGCGTATGCTCGCTCCGGGGCTCGTTTGACCTTCCAAATGGCCCAGAAAACCTGTGATGGCCAACCGTATGCATAGACAACGTCTTGACGGACGTCCACGAACAAATTTGACATTTTTGACGTCGGAATCCTGATCACCCAAAAAATGGTGTGCAATAGCACACGAAAATCATCAAAATGAGGCGTATGCTCGCTCCGGGGCTCGTTTGACCTTCCAAATGACCCAGAAAACCCGTGATGGCCAACCGTATGCATAGACAACGTCTTGACGGACGTCCACGAACAAATTTGGCATTTTTGACGTCGGAATCCCGATCACCCAAAAAATGGTGTGCAATAGCACACGAAAATCATCAAAATGAGGCGTATGCTCGCTCCGGGGCTCGTTTGACCTTCCAAATGACCCAGAAAACCCGTGATGGCCAACCGTATGCATAGACAACGTCTTGACGGACGTCCACGAACAAATTTGGCATTTTTGACGTCGGAATCCTGATCACCCAAAAAATGGTGTGCAATAGCACACGAAAATCATCAAAATGAGGCGTATGCTCGCTCCGGGGCTCGTTTGACCTTCCAAACGGCCCAGAAAACCCGTGATGGCCAACCGTATGCATAGACAACGTCTTGAAGGACGTCCACGAACAAATTTGGCATTTTTAACGTCGGAATCCTGATCACCCAAAAAATGGTGTGCAATAGCACACGAAAATCATCAAAATGAGGCGTATGCTCGCTCCGGGGCTCGTTTGACCTTCCAAATGGCCCAGAAAACCCGTGATGGCCAACCGTATGCATAGACAACGTCTTGACGGACGTCCACGAACAAATTTGGCATTTTTGACGTCGGAATCCTGATCACCCAAAAAATGGTGTGCAATAGCACACGAAAATCGTCAAAATGAGGCGTATGCTCGCTCCGGGGCTCGTTTGACCTTCCAAATGGCCCAGAAAACCCGTGATGGCCAACCGTATGCATAGACAACGTCTTGACGGACGTCCACGAACAAATTTGGCATTTTTGACGTCGGAATCCCGATCACCCAAAAAATGGTGTGCAATAGCACACGAAAATCGTCAAAATGAGGCGTATGCTCGCTCCGGGGCTCGTTTGACCTTCCAAATGGCCCAGAAAACCCGTGATGGCCAACCGTATGCATAGACAACGTCTTGAAGGACGTCCACGAACAAATTTGGCATTTTTGACGTCGGAATCTTGATCACCCAAAAAATGGTGTGCAATAGCACACGAAAATCGTCAAAATGAGGCGTATGCTCGCTCCGGGGCTCGTTTGACCTTCCAAATGGCCCAGAAAACCCGTGATGGCCAACCGTATGCATAGACAACGTCTTGACAGACGTCCACGAACAAATTTGACATTTTTGACGTCGGAATCCTGATCACCCAAAAAATGGTGTGCAATAGCACACGAAAATCATCAAAATGAGGCGTATGCTCGCTCCGGGGCTCGTTTGACCTTCCAAACGACCCAGAAAACCCGTGATGGCCAACCGTATGCATAGACAACGTCTTGAAGGACGTCCACGAACAAATTTGACATTTTTGACGTCGGAATCCTGATCACCCAAAAAATGGTGTGCAATAGCACACGAAAATCATCAAAATGAGGCGTATGCTCGCTCCGGGGCTCGTTTGACCTTCCAAATGACCCAGAAAACCCGTGATGGCCAACCGTATGCATAGACAACGTCTTGACGGACGTCCACGAACAAATTTGGCATTTTTGACGTTGGAATCCCGATCACCCAAAAAATGGTGTGCAATAGCACACGAAAATCGTCAAAATGAGGCGTATGCTCGCTCCGGGGCTTGTTTGACCTTCCAAACGGCCCAGAAAACCCGTGATGGCCAACCCTATGCATAGACAACGTCTTGAAGGACGTCCACGAACAAATTTGGCATTTTTGACGTCGGAATCCTGATCACCCAAAAAATGGTGTGCAATAGCACACGAAAATCGTCAAAATGAGGCGTATGCTCGCTCCGGGGCTCGTTTGACCTTCCAAATGGCCCAGAAAACCCGTGATGGCCAACCGTATGCATAGACAATGTCTTGAAGGACGTCCACGAACAAATTTGGCATTTTTGACGTCGGAATCTTGATCACCCAAAAAATGGTGTGCAATAGCACACGAAAATCGTCAAAATGAGGCGTATGCTCGCTCCGGGGCTCGTTTGACCTTCCAAATGGCCCAGAAAACCCGTGATGGCCAACCGTATGCATAGACAACGTCTTGACGGACGTCCACGAACAAATTTGACATTTTTGACGTCGGAATCCTGATCACCCAAAAAATGGTGTGCAATAGCACACGAAAATCATCAAAATGAGGCGTATGCTCGCTCCGGGGCTCGTTTGACCTTCCAAACGACCCAGAAAACCCGTGATGGCCAACCGTATGCATAGACAACGTCTTGAAGGACGTCCACGAACAAATTTGACATTTTTGACGTCGGAATCCTGATCACCCAAAAAATGGTGTGCAATAGCACACGAAAATCATCAAAATGAGGCGTATGCTCGCTCCGGGGCTCGTTTGACCTTCCAAATGACCCAGAAAACCCGTGATGGCCAACCGTATGCATAGACAACGTCTTGACGGACGTCCACGAACAAATTTGGCATTTTTGACGTTGGAATCCCGATCACCCAAAAAATGGTGTGCAATAGCACACGAAAATCGTCAAAATGAGGCGTATGCTCGCTCCGGGGCTTGTTTGACCTTCCAAACGGCCCAGAAAACCCGTGATGGCCAACCCTATGCATAGACAACGTCTTGAAGGACGTCCACGAACAAATTTGGCATTTTTGACATCGGAATCCTGATCACCCAAAAAATGGTGTGCAATAGCACACGAAAATCGTCAAAATGAGGCGTATGCTCGCTCCGGGGCTCGTTTGACCTTCCAAATGGCCCAGAAAACCCGTGATGGCCAACCGTATGCATAGACAACGTCTTGACGGACGTCCACGAACAAATTTGGCATTTTTGACGTCGGAATCCTGATCACCCAAAAAATGGTGTGCAATAGCACACGAAAATCGTCAAAATGAGGCGTATGCTCGCTCCGGGGCTCGTTTGACCTTCCAAATGGCCCAGAAAACCCGTGATGGCCAACCGTATGCATAGACAACGTCTTGACGGACGTCCACGAACAAATTTGGCATTTTTGACGTCGGAATCCTGATCACCCAAAAAATGGTGTGCAATAGCACACGAAAATCGTCAAAATGAGGCGTATGCTCGCTCCGGGGCTCGTTTGACCTTCCAAATGACCCAGAAAACCCGTGATGGCCAACCGTATGCATAGATAACGTCTTGACGGACGTCCACGAACAAATTTGGCATTTTTGACGTCGGAATCCCGATCACCCAAAAAATGGTGTGCAATAGCACACGAAAATCATCAAAATGAGGCGTATGCTCGCTCCGGGGCTCGTTTGACCTTCCAAATGACCCAGAAAACCCGTGATGGCCAACCGTATGCATAGACAACGTCTTGACGGACGTCCACGAACAAATTTGGCATTTTTGACGTCGGAATCCTGATCACCCAAAAAATGGTGTGCAATAGCACACGAAAATCATCAAAATGAGGCGTATGCTCGCTCCGGGGCTCGTTTGACCTTCCAAATGGCCCAGAAAACCCGTGATGGCCAACCGTATGCATAGACAACGTCTTGGAGGACGTCCACGAACAAATTTGGCATTTTTAACGTCGGAATCCTGATCACCCAAAAAATGGTGTGCAATAGCACACGAAAATCGTCAAAATGAGGCGTATGCTCGCTCCGGGGCTCATTTGACCTTCCAAATGGCCCAGAAAACCCGTGATGGCCAACCGTATGCATAGACAACGTCTTGACGGACGTCCACGAACAAATTTGGCATTTTTGACGTCGGAATCCTGATCACCCAAAAAATGGTGTGCAATAGCACACGAAAATCGTCAAAATGAGGCGTATGCTCGCTCTGGGGCTCGTTTGACCTTCCAAATGGCCCAGAAAACCCGTGATGGCCAACCGTATGCATAGACAACGTCTTGACGGACGTCCACGAACAAATTTGGCATTTTTGACGTCGGAATCCCGATCACCCAAAAAATGGTGTGCAATAGCACACGAAAATCGTCAAAATGAGGCGTATGCTCGCTCCGGGGCTCGTTTGACCTTCCAAACGGCCCAGAAAACCCGTGATGGCCAACCGTATGCATAGACAACGTCTTGACGGACGTCCACGAACAAATTTGACATTTTTGACGTCGGAATCCTGATCACCCAAAAAATGGTGTGCAATAGCACACGAAAATCATCAAAATGAGGCGTATGCTCGCTCCGGGGCTCGTTTGACCTTCCAAATGACCCAGAAAACCCGTGATGGCCAACCGTATGCATAGACAACGTCTTGACGGACGTCCACGAACAAATTTGGCATTTTTGACGTCGGAATCCCGATCACCCAAAAAATGGTGTGCAATAGCACACGAAAATCGTCAAAATGAGGCGTATGCTCGCTCCGGGGCTCGTTTGACCTTCCAAACGGCCCAGAAAACCCGTGATGGCCAACCGTATGCATAGACAACGTCTTGAAGGACGTCCACGAACAAATTTGGCATTTTTGACGTCAGAATCCTGATCACCCAAAAAATGGTGTGCAATAGCACACGAAAATCGTCAAAATGAGGCGTATGCTCGCTCCGAGGCTCGTTTGACCTTCCAAATGGCCCAGAAAACCCGTGATGGCCAACCGTATGCATAGACAACGTCTTGACGGACGTCCACGAACAAATTTGACATTTTTGACGTCGGAATCCTAATCACCCAAAAAATGGTGTGCAATAGCACACGAAAATCATCAAAATGAGGCGTATGCTCGCTCCGGGGCTCGTTTGACCTTCCAAATGGCCCAGAAAACCCGTGATGGCCAACCGTATGCATAGACAACGTCTTGACGGACGTCCACGAACAAATTTGGCATTTTTGACGTCGGAATCCTGATCACCCAAAAAATGGTGTGCAATAGCACACGAAAATCGTCAAAATGAGGCGTATGCTCGCTCCGGGTGATCGTTTGACCTTCCAAACGGCCCAGAAAACCCGTGATGGCCAACCGTATGCATAGACAACGTCTTGACGGACGTCCAGGAACAAATTTGGCATTTTTGACGTCGGAATCCCGATCACCCAAAAAATGGTGTGCAATAGCACACGAAAATCGTCAAAATGAGGCGTATGCTCGCTCCGGGGCTCGTTTGACCTTCCAAACGGCCCAGAAAACCCGTGATGGCCAACCGTATGCATAGACAACGTCTTGAAGGACGTCCACGAACAAATTTGGCATTTTTGACGTCGGAATCCTGATCACCCAAAAAATGGTGTGCAATAGCACACGAAAATCGTCAAAATGAGGCGTATGCTCGCTCCGGGGCTCGTTTGACCTTCCAAATGGCCCAGAAAACCCGTGATGGCCAACCGTATGCATAGACAACGTCTTGACGGACGTCCACGAACAAATTTGACATTTTTGACGTCGGAATCCTGATCACCCAAAAAATGGTGTGCAATAGCACACGAAAATCATCAAAATGAGGCGTATGCTCGCTCCGGGGCTCGTTTGACCTTCCAAACGACCCAGAAAACCCGTGATGGCCAACCGTATGCATAGACAACGTCTTGAAGGACGTCCACGAACAAATTTGACATTTTTGACGTCGGAATCCTGATCACCCAAAAAATGGTGTGCAATAGCACACGAAAATCATCAAAATGAGGCGTATGCTCGCTCCGGGGCTCGTTTGACCTTCCAAATGACCCAGAAAACCCGTGATGGCCAACCGTATGCATAGACAACGTCTTGACGGACGTCCACGAACAAATTTGGCATTTTTGACGTCGGAATCCCGATCACCCAAAAAATGGTGTGCAATAGCACACGAAAATCGTCAAAATGAGGCGTATGCTCGCTCCGGGGCTCGTTTGACCTTCCAAACGGCCCAGAAAACCCGTGATGGCCAACCGTATGCATAGACAACGTCTTGAAGGACGTCCACGAACAAATTTGGCATTTTTGACGTCGGAATCCTGATCACCCAAAAAATGGTGTGCAATAGCACACGAAAATCGTCAAAATGAGGCGTATGCTCGCTCCGGGGCTCGTTTGACCTTCCAAATGGCCCAGAAAACCCGTGATGGCCAACCGTATGCATAGACAACGTCTTGACGGACGTCCACGAACAAATTTGGCATTTTTGACGTCGGAATCCCGATCACCCAAAAAATGGTGTGCAATAGCACACGAAAATCATCAAAATGAGGCGTATGCTCGCTCCGGGGCTCGTTTGACCTTCCAAATGACCCAGAAAACCCGTGATGGCCAACCGTATGCATAGACAACGTCTTGACGGACGTCCACGAACAAATTTGGCATTTTTGACGTCGGAATCCTGATCACCCAAAAAATGGTGTGCAATAGCACACGAAAATCATCAAAATGAGGCGTATGCTCGCTCCGGGGCTCGTTTGACCTTCCAAACGGCCCAGAAAACCCGTGATGGACAACCGTATGCATAGTCAACGTCTTGAAGGACGTCCACGAACAAATTTGGCATTTTTAACGTCGGAATCCTGATCACCCAAAAATGGTGTGCAATAGCACACGAAAATCGTCAAAATGAGGCGTATGCTCGCTCCGGGGCTCGTTTGACCTTCCAAATGGCCCAGAAAACCCGTGATGGCCAACCGTATGCATAGACAACGTCTTGACGGACGTCCACGAACAAATTTGGCATTTTTGACGTCGGAATCGTGATCACCCAAAAAATGGTGTGCAATAGCACACGAAAATCGTCAAAATGAGGCGTATGCTCGCTCTGGGGCTCGTTTGACCTTTCAAATGGCCCAGAAAACCCGTGATGGCCAACCGTATGCATAGACAACGTCTTGACGGACGTCCACGAACAAATTTGGCATTTTTGACGTCGGAATCCCGATCACCCAAAAAATGGTGTGCAATAGCACACGAAAATCGTCAAAATGAGGCGTATGCTCGCTCCGGGGCTCGTTTGACCTTCCAAACGGCCCAGAAAACCCGTGATGGCCAACCGTATGCATAGACAACGTCTTGAAGGACGTCCACGAACAAATTTGGCATTTTTGACGTCGGAATCCTGATCACCCAAAAAATGGTGTGCAATAGCACACGAAAATCGTCAAAATGAGGCGTATGCTCGCTCCGGGGCTCGTTTGACCTTCCAAATGGCCCAGAAAACCCGTGATGGCCAACCGTATGCATAGACAACGTCTTGACGGACGTCCACGAACAAATTTGACATTTTTGACGTCGGAATCCTGATCACCCAAAAAATGGTGTGCAATAGCACACGAAAATCATCAAAATGAGGCGTATGCTCGCTCCGGGGCTCGTTTGACCTTCCAAACGACCCAGAAAACCCGTGATGGCCAACCGTATGCATAGACAACGTCTTGAAGGACGTCCACGAACAAATTTGACATTTTTGACGTCGGAATCCTGATCACCCAAAAAATGGTGTGCAATAGCACACGAAAATCATCAAAATGAGGCGTATGCTCGCTCTGGGGCTCGTTTGACCTTCCAAATGACCCAGAAAACCCGTGATGGCCAACCGTATGCATAGACAACGTCTTGACGGACGTCCACGAACAAATTTGGCATTTTTGACGTCGGAATCCCGATCACCCAAAAAATGGTGTGCAATAGCACATGAAAATTGTCAAAATGAGGCGTATGCTCGCTCCGGGGCTCGTTTGACCTTCCAAACGGCCCAGAAAACCCGTGATGGCCAACCGTATGCATAGACAACGTCTTGAAGGACGTCCACGAACAAATTTGGCATTTTTGACGTCGGAATCCTGATCACCCAAAAAATGGTGTGCAATAGCACACGAAAATCGTCAAAATGAGGCGTATGCTCGCTCCGGGGCTCGTTTGACCTTCCAAATGGCCCAGAAAACCCGTGATGGCCAACCATATGCATAGACAACGTCTTGACGGACGTCCACGAACAAATTTGACATTTTTGACGTCGGAATCCTGATCACCCAAAAAATGGTGTGCAATAGCACACGAAAATCATCAAAATGAGGCGTATGCTCGCTCCGGGGCTCGTTTGACCTTCCAAATGACCCAGAAAACCCGTGATGGCCAACCGTATGCATAGACAACGTCTTGACGGACGTCCACGAACAAATTTGGCATTTTTGACGTCGGAATCCCGATCACCCAAAAAATGGTGTGCAATAGCACACGAAAATCATCAAAATGAGGCGTATGCTCGCTCCGGGGCTCGTTTGACCTTCCAAATGACCCAGTAAACCCGTGATGGCCAACCGTATGCATAGACAACGTCTTGACGGACGTCCACGAACAAATTTGGCATTTTTGACGTCGGAATCCTGATCACCCAAAAAATGGTGTGCAATAGCACACGAAAATCATCAAAATGAGGCGTATGCTCGCTCCGGGGCTCGTTTGACCTTCCAAACGGCCCAGAAAACCCGTGATGGCCAACCGTATGCATAGACAACGTCTTGACGGACGTCCACGAACAAATTTGGCATTTTTAACGTCGAAATCCTGATCACCCAAAAAATGGTGTGCAATAGCACACGAAAATCGTCAAAATGAGGCGTATGCTCGCTCCGGGGCTCGTTTGACCTTCCAAATGGCCCAGAAAACCCGTGATGGCCAACCGTATGCATAGACAACGTCTTGACGGACGTCCACGAACAAATTTGGCATTTTTGACGTCGGAATCCTGATCACCCAAAAAATGGTGTGCAATAGCACACGAAAATCGTCAAAATGAGGCGTATGCTCGCTCCGGGGCTCGTTTGACCTTCCAAATGGCCCAGAAAACCCGTGATGGCCAACCGTATGCATAGACAACGTCTTGACGGACGTCCACGAACAAATTTGGCATTTTTGACGTCGGAATCCCGATCACCCAAAAAATGGTGTGCAATAGCACACGAAAATCGTCAAAATGAGGCGTATGCTCGCTCCGGGGCTCGTTTGACCTTCCAAACGGCCCAGAAAACCCGTGATGGCCAACCGTATGCATAGACAACGTCTTGAAGGACGTCCACGAACAAATTTGGCATTTTTGACGTCGGAATCCTTATCACCCAAAAAATGGTGTGCAATAGCACACGAAAATCGTCAAAATGAGGCGTATGCTCGCTCCGGGGATCGTTTGACCTTCCAAATGGCCCAGAAAACCCGTGATGGCCAACCGTATGCATAGACAACGTCTTGACGGACGTCCACGAACAAATTTGACATTTTTGACGTCGGAATCCTGATCACCCAAAAAATGGTGTGCAATAGCACACGAAAATCATCAAAATGAGGCGTATGCTCGCTCCGGGGCTCGTTTGACCTTCCAAACGACCCAGAAAACCCGTGATGGCCAACCGTATGCATAGACAACGTCTTGAAGGACGTCCACGAACAAATTTGACATTTTTGACGTCGGAATCCTGATCACCCAAAAAATGGTGTGCAATAGCACACGAAAATCATCAAAATGAGGCGTATGCTCGCTCCGGGGCTCGTTTGACCTTCCAAATGACCCAGAAAACCCGTGATGGCCAACCGTATGCATAGACAACGTCTTGACGGACGTCCACGAACAAATTTGGCATTTTTGACGTCGGAATCCCGATCACCCAAAAAATGGTGTGCAATAGCACACGAAAATCGTCAAAATGAGGCGTATGCTCGCTCCGGGGCTCGTTTGACCTTCCAAACGGCCCAGAAAACCCGTGATTGCCAACCGTATGCATAGACAACGTCTTGAAGGATGTCCACGAACAAATTTGGCATTTTTGACGTCGGAATCCTGATCACCCAAAAACTGGTGTGCAATAGCACACGAAAATCGTCAAAATGAGGCGTATGTTCGCTCCGGAGCTCGTTTGACCTTCCAAATGGCCCAGAAAACCCGTGATGGACAACCGTATGCATAGACAACGTCTTGAAGGACGTCCACGAACAAATTTGGCATTTTTGACGTCGGAATCCTGATCACCCAAAAAATGGTGTGCAATAGCACACGAAAATCGTCAAAATGAGGCGTATGCTCGCTCCGGGGCTCGTTTGACCTTCCAAATGGCCCAGAAAACCCGTGATGGCCAACCGTATGCATAGACAACGTCTTGACGGACGTCCACGAACAAATTTGGCATTTTTGACGTCGGAATCCCGATCACCCAAAAAATGGTGTGCAATAGCACACGAAAATCATCAAAATGAGGCGTATGCTCGCTCCGGGGCTCGTTTGACCTTCCAAACGACCCAGAAAACCCGTGATGGCCAACCGTATGCATAGACAACGTCTTGAAGGACGTCCACGAACAAATTTGGCATTTTTGACGTCAGAATCCTGATCACCCAAAAAATGGTGTGCAATAGCACACGAAAATCATCAAAATGAGGCGTATGCTCGCTCCGGGGCTCGTTTGACCTTCCAAATGACCCAGAAAACCCGTGATGGCCAACCGTATGCATAGACAACGTCTTGACGGACATCCACGAACAAATTTGACATTTTTGACGTCGGAATCCCGATCACCCAAAAATGGTGTGCAATAGCACACGAAAATCGTCAAAATGAGGCGTATGCTCGCTCCGGGGCTCGTTTGACCTTCCAAACGGCCCAGAAAACCCGTGATGGCCAACCGTATGCATAGACAACGTCTTGAAGGACGTCCACGAACAAATTCTGCATTTTTGACGTCGGAATCCTGATCACCCAAAAAATGGTGTGCAATAGCACACGGAAATCGTCAAAATGAGGCGTATGCTCGCTCCGGGGCTCGTTTGACCTTCCAAATGGCCCAGAAAACCCGTGATGGCCAACCGTATGCATAGACAACGTCTTGACGGACGTCCACGAACAAATTTGGCATTTTTGACGTCGGAATCCTGATCACCCAAAAAATGGTGTGCAATAGCACACGAAAATCATCAAAATGAGGCGTATGCTCGCTCCGGGGCTCGTTTGACCTTCCAAACGGCCCAGAAAACCCGTGATGGCCAACCGTATGCATAGACAACGTCTTGAAGGACGTCCACGAACAAATTTGGCATTTTTGACGTCGAAATCCCGATCACCCAAAAAATGGTGTGCAATAGCACACGAAAATCGTCAAAATGAGGCGTATGCTTGCTCCGGGGCTCGTTTGACCTTCCAAATGGCCCAGAAAACCCGTGATGGCCAACCGTATGCATAGACAACGTCTTGACGGACGTCCACGAACAAATTTGGCATTTTTGACGTCGGAATCCCGATCACCCAAAAAATGGTGTGCAATAGCACACGAAAATCGTCAAAATGAGGCGTATGCTCGCTCCGGGGCTCGTTTGACCTTCCAAACGGCCCAGAAAACCCGTGATGGCCAACCGTATGCATAGACAACGTCTTGACGGACGTCCACGAATAAATTTTGCATTTTTGACGTCGGAATCCCGATCACCCAAAAAATGGTGTGCAATAGCACACGAAAATCGTCAAAATGAGGCGTATGCTCGCTCCGGGGCTCGTTTGACCTTCCAAACGACCCAGAAAACCCGTGATGGCCAACCGTATGCATAGACAACGTCTTGACGGACGTCCACGAACAAATTTGGCATTTTTGACGTCGGAATCCCGATCACCCAAAAAATGGTGTGCAATAGCACACGAAAATCGTCAAAATGAGGCGTATGCTCGCTCCGGGGCTCGTTTGACCTTCCAAACGGCCCAGAAAACCCGTGATGGCCAACCGTATGCATAGACAACGTCTTAACGGACGTCCACGAACAAATTTGGCATTTTTGACGTCGGAATCCCGATCACCCAAAAAATGGTGTGCAATAGCACACGAAAATCGTCAAAATGAGGCGTATGCTCGCTCCGGGGCTCGTTTGACCTTCCAAACGGCCCAGAAAACCCGTGATGGCCAACCGTATGCATAGACAACGTCTTGAAGGACGTCCACGAACAAATTTGGCATTTTTGACGTCGGAATCCTGATCACCCAAAAAATGGTGTGCAATAGCACACGAAAATCGTCAAAATGAGGCGTATGCTCGCTCCGGGGCTCGTTTGACCTTCCAAATGGCCCAGAAAACCCGTGATGGCCAACCGTATGCATAGACAACGTCTTGACGGACGTCCACGAACAAATTTGACATTTTTGACGTCGGAATCCTGATCACCCAAAAAATGGTGTGCAATGCACACGAAAATCATCAAAATGAGGCGTATGCTCGCTCCGGGGCTCGTTTGACCTTCCAAATGACCCAGAAAACCCGTGATGGCCAACCGTATGCATAGACAACGTCTTGACGGACGTCCACGAACAAATTTGGCATTTTTGACATCGGAATCCCGATCACCCAAAAAATGGTGTGCAATAGCACACGAAAATCGTCAAAATGAGGCGTATGCTCGCTCCGGGGCTCGTTTGACCTTCCAAACGGCCCAGAAAACCCGTGATGGCCAACCGTATGCATAGACAACGTCTTGAAGGACGTCCACGAAAAAATTTGGCATTTTTGACGTCGGAATCCTGATCACCCAAAAAATGGTGTGCAATAGCACACGAAAATCGTCAAAATGAGGCGTATGCTCGCTCCGGGGCTCGTTTGACCTTCCAAATGGCCCAGAAAACCCGTGATGGCCAACCGTATGCATAGACAACGTCTTGACGGACGTCCACGAACAAATTTGACATTTTTGACGTCGGAATCCTGATCACCCAAAAAATGGTGTGCAATAGCACACGAAAATCATCAAAATGAGGCGTATGCTCGCTCCGGGGCTCGTTTGACCTTCCAAATGACCCAGAAAACCCGTGATGGCCAACCGTATGCATAGACAACGTCTTGACGGACGTCCACGAACAAATTTGGCATTTTTGACGTCGGAATCCCGATCACCCAAAAAATGGTGTGCAATAGCACACGAAAATCATCAAAATGAGGCGTATGCTCGCTCCGGGGCTCGTTTGACCTTCCAAATGACCCAGAAAACCCGTGATGGCCAACCGTATGCATAGACAACGTCTTGACGGACGTCCACGAACAAATTTGGCATTTTTGACGTCGGAATCCTGATCACCCAAAAAATGGTGTGCAATAGCACAC
Source organism: Solanum lycopersicum (assembly GCF_036512215.1). Taxonomy (NCBI): domain Eukaryota; kingdom Viridiplantae; phylum Streptophyta; class Magnoliopsida; order Solanales; family Solanaceae; genus Solanum; species Solanum lycopersicum. The sequence continues at coordinate 4,965,769 of NC_090802.1, read as the reverse complement.
GAAAATCATCAAAATGAGGCGTATGCTCGCTCCGGGGCTCGTTTGACCTTCCAAACGGCCCAGAAAACCCGTGATGGCCAACCGTATGCATAGACAACGTCTTGAAGGACTTCCACGAACAAATTTGGCATTTTTAACGTCGGAATCCTGATCACCCAAAAAATGGTGTGCAATAGCACACGAAAATCGTCAAAATGAGGCGTATGCTCGCTCCGGGGCTCATTTGACCTTCCAAATGGCCCAGAAAACCCGTGATGGCCAACCGTATGCATAGACAACGTCTTGACGGACGTCCACGAACAAATTTGGCATTTTTGACGTCGGAATCCTGATCACCCAAAAAATGGTGTGCAATAGCACACGAAAATCGTCAAAATGAGGCGTATGCTCGCTCCGGGGCTCGTTTGACCTTCCAAATGGCCCAGAAAACCCGTGATGGCCAACCGTATGCATAGACAACGTCTTGACGGACGTCCACGAACAAATTTGGCATTTTTGACGTCGGAATCCCGATCACCCAAAAAATGGTGTGCAATAGCACACGAAAATCGTCAAAATGAGGCGTATGCTCGCTCCGGGGCTCGTTTGACCTTCCAAACGACCCAGAAAACCCGTGATGGCCAACCGTATGCATAGACAACGTCTTGAAGGACGTCCACGAACAAATTTGACATTTTTGACGTCGGAATCCTGATCACCCAAAAAATGGTGTGCAATAGCACACGAAAATCATCAAAATGAGGCGTATGCTCGCTCCGGGGCTCGTTTGACCTTCCAAATGACCCAGAAAACCCGTGATGGCCAACCGTATGCATAGACAACGTCTTGACGGACGTCCACGAACAAATTTGGCATTTTTGACGTCGGAATCCCGATCACCCAAAAAATGGTGTGCAATAGCACACGAAAATCGTCAAAATGAGGCGTATGCTCGCTCCGGGGCTCGTTTGACCTTCCAAACGGCCCAGAAAACCCGTGATGGCCAACCGTATGCATAGACAACGTCTTGACGGACGTCCACGAACAAATTTGACATTTTTGACGTCGGAATCCTGATCACCCAAAAAATGGTGTGCAATAGCACACGAAAATCATCAAAATGAGGCGTATGCTCGCTCCGGGGCTCGTTTGACCTTCCAAATGACCCAGAAAACCCGTGATGGCCAACCGTATGCATAGACAACGTCTTGACGGACGTCCACGAACAAATTTGGCATTTTTGACGTCGGAATCCCGATCACCCAAAAAATGGTGTGCAATAGCACACGAAAATCATCAAAATGAGGCGTATGCTCGCTCCGGGGCTCGTTTGACCTTCCAAATGACCCAGAAAACCCGTGATGGCCAACCGTATGCATAGACAACGTCTTGACGGACGTCCACGAACAAATTTGGCATTTTTGACGTCGAAATCCTGATCACCCAAAAAATGGTGTGCAATAGCACACGAAAATCATCAAAATGAGGCGTATGCTCGCTCCGGGGCTCGTTTGACCTTCCAAACGGCCCAGAAAACCCGTGATGGCCAACCGTATGCATAGACAACGTCTTGAAGGACGTCCACGAACAAATTTGGCATTTTTAACGTCGGAATCCTGATCACCCAAAAAATGGTGTGAAATAGCACACGAAAATCGTCAAAATGAGGCGTATGCTCGCTCCGGGGCTCGTTTGACCTTCCAAATGGCCCAGAAAACCCGTGATGGCCAACCGTATGCATAGACAACGTCTTGACGGACGTCCACGAACAAATTTGGCATTTTTGACGTTGGAATCCTGATCACCCAAAAAATGGTGTGCAATAGCACACGAAAATCGTCAAAATGAGGCGTATGCTCGCTCCGGGGCTCGTTTGACCTTCCAAATGGCCCAGAAAACCCGTGATGGCCAACCGTATGCATAGACAACGTCTTGACGGACGTCCACGAACAAATTTGGCATTTTTGACGTCGGAATCCCGATCACCCAAAAAATGGTGTGCAATAGCACACGAAAATCGTCAAAATGAGGCGTATGCTCGCTCCGGGGCTCGTTTGACCTTCCAAACGGCCCAGAAAACCCGTGATGGCCAACCGTATGCATAGACAACGTCTTGAAGGACGTCCACGAACAAATTTGGCATTTTTGACGTCGGAATCCTGATCACCCAAAAAATGGTGTGCAATAGCACACGAAAATCGTCAAAATGAGGCGTATGCTCGCTCCGGGGCTCGTTTGACCTTCCAAACGGCCCAGAAAACCGGTGATGGCCAACCGTATGCATAGACAACGTCTTGAAGGACGTCCACGAACAAATTTGGCATTTTTGACGTCGGAATCCTGATCACCCAAAAAATGGTTTGCAATAGCACACGAAAATCGTCAAAATGAGGCGTATGCTCGCTCCGGGGCTCGTTTGACCTTCCAAATGGCCCAGAAAACCCGTGATGGCCAACCGTATGCATAGACAACGTCTTGACGGACGTCCACGAACAAATTTGACATTTTTGATGTCGGAATCCTGATCACCCAAAAAATGGTGTGCAATAGCACACGAAAATCATCAAAATGAGGCGTCTGCTCGCTCCGGGGCTCGTTTGACCTTCCAAATGACCCAGAAAACCCGTGATGGCCAACCGTGTGCATAGACAACGTCTTGACGGACGTCCACGAATAAATTTGGCATTTTTGACGTCGGAATCCCGATCACCCAAAAAATGGTGTGCAATAGCACACGAAAATCATCAAAATGAGGCGTATGCTCGCTCCGGGGCTCGTTTGACCTTCCAAATGACCCAGAAAACCCGTGATGGCCAACCGTATGCATAGACAACGTCTTGACGGACGTCCACGAACAAATTTGGCATTTTTGACGTCGGAATCCCGATCACCCAAAAAATGGTGTGCAATAGCACACGAAAATCATCAAAATGAGGCGTATGCTCGCTCCGGGGCTCGTTTGACCTTCCAAACGGCCCAGAAAACCCGTGATGGCCAACCGTATGCATAGACAACGTCTTGAAGGACGTCCACGAACAAATTTGGCATTTTTAACGTCGGAATCCTGATCACCCAAAAAATGGTGTGCAATAGCACACGAAAATCGTCAAAATGAGGCGTATGCTCGCTCCGGGGCTCGTTTGACCTTCCAAATGGCCCAGAAAACCCGTGATGGCCAACCGTATGCATAGACAACGTCTTGACGGACGTCCACGAACAAATTTGGCATTTTTGACGTTGGAATCCTGATCACCCAAAAAATGGTGTGCAATAGCACACGAAAATCGTCAAAATGAGGCGTATGCTCGCTCCGGGGCTCGTTTGACCTTCCAAATGGCCCAGAAAACCCGTGATGGCCAACCGTATGCATAGACAACGTCTTGACGGACGTCCACGAACAAATTTGGCATTTTTGACGTCGGAATCCCGATCACCCAAAAAATGGTGTGCAATAGCACACGAAAATCGTCAAAATGAGGCGTATGCTCGCTCCGGGGCTCGTTTGACCTTCCAAACGGCCCAGAAAACCCGTGATGGCCAACCGTATGCATAGACAACGTCTTGAAGGACGTCCACGAACAAATTTGGCATTTTTGACGTCGGAATCCTGATCACCCAAAAAATGGTGTGCAATAGCACACGAAAATCGTCAAAATGAGGCGTATGCTCGCTCCGGGGCTCGTTTGACCTTCCAAATGGCCCAGAAAACCCGTGATGGCCAACCGTATGCATAGACAACGTCTTGACGGACGTCCACGAACAAATTTGACATTTTTGACGTCGGAATCCTGATCACCCAAAAAATGGTGTGCAATAGCACACGAAAATCATCAAAATGAGGCGTATGCTCGCTCCGGGGCTCGTTTGACCTTCAAAATGGCCGAGAAAACCCGTGATGGCCAACCGTATGCATAGACAACGTCTTGACGGACGTCCACGAACAAATTTGGCATTTTTGACGTTGGAATCCCGATCACCCAAAAAATGGTGTGCAATAGCACACGAAAATCATCAAAATGAGGCGTCTGCTCGCTCCGGGGCTCGTTTGACCTTCCAAATGACCCAGAAAACCCGTGATGGCCAACCGTATGCATAGACAACGTCTTGACGGACGTCCACGAATAAATTTGGCATTTTTGACGTCGGAATCCCGATCACCCAAAAAATGGTGTGCAATAGCACACGAAAATCATCAAAATGAGGCGTATGCTCGCTCCGGGGCTCGTTTGACCTTCCAAATGACCCAGAAAACCCATGATGGCCAACCGTATGCATAGACAACGTCTTGACGGACGTCCACGAATAAATTTGGCATTTTTGACGTTGGAATCCTGATCACCCAAAAAATGGTGTGCAATAGCACACGAAAATCATCAAAATGAGGCGTATGCTCGCTCCGGGGCTCGTTTGACCTTCCAAACGGCCCAGAAAACCCGTGATGGCCAACCGTATGCATAGACAACGTCTTGAAGGACGTCCACGAACAAATTTGGCATTTTTAACGTCGGAATCCTGATCACCCAAAAAATGGTGTGCAATAGCACACGAAAATCATCAAAATGAGGCGTATGCTCGCTCCGGGGCTCGTTTGACCTTCCAAATGGCCCAGAAAACCCGTGATGGCCAACCGTATGCATAGACAACGTCTTGACGGACGTCCACGAACAAATTTGGCATTTTGACGTTGGAATCCTGATCACCCAAAAAATGGTGTGCAATAGCACACGAAAATCGTCAAAATGAGGCGTATGCTCGCTCCGGGGCTCGTTTGACCTTCCAAATGGCCCAGAAAACCCGTGATGGCCAACCGTATGCATAGACAACGTCTTGACGGACGTCCACGAACAAATTTGGCATTTTTGACGTCGGAATCCCGATCACCCAAAAAATGGTGTGCAATAGCACACGAAAATCGTCAAAATGAGGCGTATGCTCGCTCCGGGGCTCGTTTGACCTTCCAAACGGCCCAGAAAACCCGTGATGGCCAACCGTATGCATAGACAACGTCTTGAAGGACGTCCACGAACAAATTTGGCATTTTTGACGTCGGAATCCTGATCACCCAAAAAATGGTGTGCAATAGCACACGAAAATCGTCAAAATGAGGCGTATGCTCGCTCCGGGGCTCGTTTGACCTTCCAAATGGCCCAGAAAACCCGTGATGGCCAACCGTATGCATAGACAACGTCTTGACGGACGTCCACGAACAAATTTGACATTTTTGACGTCGGAATCCTGATCACCCAAAAAATGGTGTGCAATAGCACACGAAAATCATCAAAATGAGGCGTATGCTCGCTCCGGGGCTTGTTTGACCTTCCAAATGGCCCAGAAAACCCGTGATGGCCAACCGTATGCATAGACAACGTCTTGACGGACGTCTACGAACAAATTTGGCATTTTTGACGTCGGAATCCCGATCACCCAAAAAATGGTGTGCAATAGCACACGAAAATCGTCAAAATGAGGCGTATGCTCGCTCCGGGGCTCGTTTGACCTTCCAAACGGCCCAGAAAACCCGTGATGGCCAACCGTATGCATAGACAACGTCTTGAAGGACGTCCACGAACAAATTTGGCATTTTTGACGTCGGAATCCTGATCACCCAAAAAATGGTGTGCAATAGCACACGAAAATCGTCAAAATGAGGCGTATGCTCGCTCCGGGGCTCGTTTGACCTTCCAAATGGCCCAGAAAACCCGTGATGGCCAACCGTATGCATAGACAACGTCTTGACGGACGTCCACGAACAAATTTGACATTTTTGACGTCGGAATCCTGATCACCCAAAAAATGGTGTGCAATAGCACACGAAAATCATCAAAATGAGGCGTCTGCTCGCTCCGGGGCTCGTTTGACCTTCCAAATGACCCAGAAAACCCGTGATGGCCAACCGTATGCATAGACAACGTCTTGACGGACGTCCACGAATAAATTTGGCATTTTTGACGTCGGAATCTCGATCACCCAAAAAATGGTGTGCAATAGCACACGAAAATCATCAAAATGAGGCGTATGCTCGCTCCGGGGCTCGTTTGACCTTCCAAATGACCCAGAAAACCCGTGATGGCCAACCGTATGCATAGACAACGTCTTGACGGACGTCCACGAACAAATTTGGCATTTTTGACGTCGGAATCCTGATCACCCAAAAAATGGTGTGCAATAGCACACGAAAATCATCAAAATGAGGCGTATGCTCGCTCCGGGGCTCGTTTGACCTTCCAAACGGCCCAGAAAACCCGTGATGGCCAACCGTATGCATAGACAACGTCTTGAAGGACGTCCACGAACAAATTTGGCATTTTTAACGTCGGAATCCTGATCACCCAAAAAATGGTGTGCAATAGCACACGAAAATCGTCAAAATGAGGCGTATGCTCGCTCCGGGGCTCGTTTGACCTTCCAAATGGCCCAGAAAACCCGTGATGGCCAACCGTATGCATAGACAACGTCTTGATGGACGTCCACGAATAAATTTGGCATTTTTGACGTCGGAATCCCGATCACCCAAAAAATGGTGTGCAATAGCACACGAAAATCATCAAAATGAGGCGTATGCTCGCTCCGGGGCTCGTTTGACCTTCCAAACGGCCCAGAAAACCCGTGATGGCCAACCGTATGCATAGACAACGTCTTGAAGGACGTCCACGAACAAATTTGGCATTTTTGACGTCGGAATCCTGATCACCCAAAAAATGGTGTGCAATAGCACACGAAAATCGTCAAAATGAGGCGTATGCTCGCTCCGGGGCTCGTTTGACCTTCCAAATGGCCCAGAAAACCCGTGATGGCCAACCGTATGCATAGACAACGTCTTGACGGACGTCCACGAACAAATTTGACATTTTTGACGTCGGAATCCTGATCACCCAAAAAATGGTGTGCAATAGCACACGAAAATCATCAAAATGAGGCGTATGCTCGCTCCGGGGCTCGTTTGACCTTCCAAATGGCCCAGAAAACCCGTGATGGCCAACCGTATGCATAGACAACGTCTTGACGGACGTCCACGAACAAATTTGGCATTTTTGACGTCGGAATCCCGATCACCCAAAAAATGGTGTGCAATAGCACACGAAAATCGTCAAAATGAGGCGTATGCTCGCTCCGGGGCTCGTTTGACCTTCCAAACGGCCCAGAAAACCCGTGATGGCCAACCGTATGCATAGACAACGTCTTGAAGGACGTCCACGAACAAATTTGGCATTTTTGACGTCGGAATCCTGATCACCCAAAAAATGGTGTGCAATAGCACACGAAAATCGTCAAAATAAGGCGTATGCTCGCTCCGGGGCTCGTTTGACCTTCCAAATGGCCCATAAAACCCGTGATGGCCAACCGTATGCATAGACAATGTCTTGACGGACGTCCACGAACAAATTTGACATTTTTGACGTCGGAATCCTGATCACCCAAAAAATGGTGTGCAATAGCACACGAAAATCATCAAAATGAGGCGTCTGCTCGCTCCGGGGCTCGTTTGACCTTCCAAATGACCCAGAAAACCCGTGATGGCCAACCGTATGCATAGACAACGTCTTGACGGACGTCCACGAATAAATTTGGCATTTTTGACATCGGAATCCCGATCACCCAAAAAATGGTGTGCAATAGCACACGAAAATCATCAAAATGAGGCGTATGCTCGCTCCGGGGCTCGTTTGACCTTCCAAATGACCCAGAAAACCCGTGATGGCCAACCGTATGCATAGACAACGTCTTGAAGGACGTCCACGAACAAATTTGGCATTTTTAACGTCGGAATCCTGATCACCCAAAAAATGGTGTGCAATAGCACACGAAAATCGTCAAAATGAGGCGTATGCTCGCTCCGGGGCTCGTTTGACCTTCCAAATGGCCCAGAAAACCCGTGATGGCCAACCGTATGCATAGACAACGTCTTGACGGACGTCCACGAACAAATTTGGCATTTTGACGTTGGAATCCTGATCACCCAAAAAATGGTGTGCAATAGCACACGAAAATCGTCAAAATGAGGCGTATGCTCGCTCCGGGGCTCGTTTGACCTTCCAAATGGCCCAGAAAACCCGTGATGGCCAACCGTATGCATAGACAACGTCTTGACGGACGTCCACGAACAAATTTGGCATTTTTGACGTCGGAATCCTGATCACCCAAAAAATGGTGTGCAATAGCACACGAAAATCGTCAAAATGAGGCGTATGCTCGCTCCGGGGCTCGTTTGACCTTCCAAATGGCCCAGAAAACCCGTGATGGCCAACCGTATGCATAGACAACGTCTTGACGGACGTCCACGAACAAATTTGACATTTTTGACGTCGGAATCCTGATCACCCAAAAAATGGTGTGCAATAGCACACGAAAATCATCAAAATGAGGCGTATGCTCGCTCCGGGGCTCGTTTGACCTTCCAAATGGCCCAGAAAACCCGTGATGGCCAACCGTATGCATAGACAACGTCTTGACGGACGTCCACGAACAAATTTGGCATTTTTGACGTCGGAATCCCGATCACCCAAAAAATGGTGTGCAATAGCACACGAAAATCGTCAAAATGAGGCGTATGCTCGCTCCGGGGCTCGTTTGACCTTCCAAACGGCCCAGAAAACCCGTGATGGCCAACCGTATGCATAGACAACGTCTTGAAGGACGTCCACGAACAAATTTGGCATTTTTGACGTCGGAATCCTGATCACCCAAAAAATGGTGTGCAATAGCACACGAAAATCGTCAAAATGAGGCGTATGCTCGCTCCGGGGCTCGTTTGACCTTCCAAATGGCCCAGAAAACCCGTGATGGCCAACCGTATGCATAGACAACGTCTTGACGGACGTCCACGAACAAATTTGACATTTTTGACGTCGGAATCCTGATCACCCAAAAAATGGTGTGCAATAGCACACGAAAATCATCAAAATGAGGCGTCTGCTCGCTCCGGGGCTCGTTTGACCTTCCAAATGACCCAGAAAACCCGTGATGGCCAACCGTATGCATAGACAACGTCTTGATGGACGTCCACGAATAAATTTGGCATTTTTGACGTCGGAATCCCGATCACCCAAAAAATGGTGTGCAATAGCACACGAAAATCATCAAAATGAGGCGTATGCTCGCTCCGGGGCTCGTTTGACCTTCCAAATGACCCAGAAAACCCGTGATGGCCAACCGTATGCATAGACAACGTGACGGACGTCCACGAACAAATTTGGCATTTTTGACGTCGGAATCCTGATCACCCAAAAAATGGTGTGCAATAGCACACGAAAATCATCAAAATGAGGCGTATGCTCGCTCCGGGGCTCGTTTGACCTTCCAAACGGCCCAGAAAACCCGAGATGGCCAACCGTATGCATAGACAACGTCTTGAAGGACGTCCACGAACAAATTTGGCATTTTTAACGTCGGAATCCTGATCACCCAAAAAATGGTGTGCAATAGCACACGAAAATCGTCAAAATGAGGCGTATGCTCGCTCCGGGGCTCGTTTGACCTTCCAAATGGCCCAGAAAACCCGTGATGGCCAACCGTATGCATAGACAACGTCTTGACGGACGTCCACGAACAAATTTGGCATTTTTGACGTTGGAATCCTGATCACCCAAAAAATGGTGTGCAATAGCACACGAAAATCGTCAAAATGAGGCGTATGCTCGCTCCGGGGCTCGTTTGACCTTCCAAATGGCCCAGAAAACCCGTGATGGCCAACCGTATGCATAGACAACGTCTTGACGGACGTCCACGAACAAATTTGACATTTTTGACGTCGGAATCCCGATCACCCAAAAAATGGTGTGCAATAGCACACGAAAATCGTCAAAATGAGGCGTATGCTCGCTCCGGGGCTCGTTTGACCTTCCAAACGGCCCAGAAAACCCGTGATGGCCAACCGTATGCATAGACAACGTCTTGAAGGACGTCCACGAACAAATTTGGCATTTTTGACGTCGGAATCCTGATCACCCAAAAAATGGTGTGCAATAGCACACGAAAATCGTCAAAATGAGGCGTATGCTCGCTCCGGGGCTCGTTTGACCTTCCAAATGGCCCAGAAAACCCGTGATGGCCAACCGTATGCATAGACAACGTCTTGATGGACGTCCACGAACAAATTTGACATTTTTGACGTCGGAATCCTGATCACCCAATAAATGGTGTGCAATAGCACACGAAAATCATCAAAATGAGGCGTATGCTCGCTCCGGGGCTCGTTTGACCTTCCAAATGGCCCAGAAAACCCGTGATGGCCAACCGTATGCATAGACAACGTCTTGACGGACGTCCACGAACAAATTTGGCATTTTTGACGTCGGAATCCCGATCACCCAAAAAATGGTGTGCAATAGCACACGAAAATCGTCAAAATGAGGCGTATGCTCGCTCCGGGGCTCGTTTGACCTTCCAAACGGCCCAGAAAACCCGTGATGGCCAACCGTATGCATAGACAACGTCTTGAAGGACGTCCACGAACAAATTTGGCATTTTTGACGTCGGAATCCTGATCACCCAAAAAATGGTGTGCAATAGCACACGAAAATCGTCAAAATGAGGCGTATGCTCGCTCTGGGGCTCGTTTGACCTTCCAAATGGCCCAGAAAACCCGTGATGGCCAACCGTATGCATAGACAACGTCTTGACGGACGTCCACGAACAAATTTGACATTTTTGACGTCGGAATCCTGATCACCCAAAAAATGGTGTGCAATAGCACACGAAAATCATCAAAATGAGGCGTCTGCTCGCTCCGGGGCTCGTTTGACCTTCCAAATGACCCAGAAAACCCGTGATGGCCAACCGTATGCATAGACAACGTCTTGACGGACGTCCACGAATAAATTTGGCATTTTTGACGTCGGAATCCCGATCACCCAAAAAATGGTGTGCAATAGCACACGAAAATCATCAAAATGAGGCGTATGCTCGCTCCGGGGCTCGTTTGACCTTCCAAATGACCCAGAAAACCCGTGATGGCCAACCGTATGCATAGACAACGTCTTGACGGACGTCCACGAACAAATTTGGCATTTTTGACGTCGGAATCCTGATCACCCAAAAAATGGTGTGCAATAGCACACGAAAATCATCAAAATGAGGCGTATGCTCGCTCCGGGGCTCGTTTGACCTTCCAAACGGCCCAGAAAACCCGTGATGGCCAACCGTATGCATAGACAACGTCTTGAAGGACGTCCACGAACAAATTTGGCATTTTTGACGTCGGAATCTCGATCACCCAAAAAATGGTGTGCAATAGCACACGAAAATCGTCAAAATGAGGCGTATGCTCGCTCCGGGGCTCGTTTGACCTTCCAAATGGCCCAGAAAACCCGTGATGGCCAACCGTATGCATAGACAACGTCTTGACGGACGTCCACGAACAAATTTGGCATTTTTGACGTTGGAATCCTGATCACCCAAAAAATGGTGTGCAATAGCACACGAAAATCGTCAAAATGAGGCGTATGCTCGCTCCGGGGCTCGTTTGACCTTCCAAATGGCCCAGAAAACCCGTGATGGCCAACCGTATGCATAGACAACGTCTTGACGGACGTCCACGAACAAATTTGGCATTTTTGACGTCGGAATCCCGATCACCCAAAAAATAGTGTGCAATAGCACACGAAAATCGTCAAAATGAGGCGTATGCTCGCTCCGGGGCTCGTTTGACCTTCCAAACGGCCCAGAAAACCCGTGATGGCCAACCGTATGCATAGACAACGTCTTGAAGGACGTCCACGAACAAATTTGGCACTTTTGACGTCGGAATCCTGATCACCCAAAAAATGGTGTGCAATAGCACATGAAAATCGTCAAAATGAGGCGTATGCTCGCTCCGGGGCTCGTTTGACCTTCCAAATGGCCCAGAAAACCCGTGATGGCCAACCGTATGCATAGACAACGTCTTGACGGACGTCCACGAACAAATTTGACATTTTTGACGTCGGAATCCTGATCACCCAAAAAATGGTGTGCAATAGCACACGAAAATCATCAAAATGATGCGTATGCTCGCTCCGGGGCTCGTTTGACCTTCCAAATGGCCCAGAAAACCCGTGATGGCCAACCGTATGCATAGACAACGTCTTGACGGACGTCCACGAACAAATTTGGCATTTTTGACGTCGGAATCCCGATCACCCAAAAAATGGTGTGCAATAGCACACAAAAATCGTCAAAATGAGGCGTATGCTCGCTCCGGGGCTCGTTTGACCTTCCAAACGGCCCAGAAAACCCGTGATGGCCAACCGTATGCATAGACAACGTCTTGAAGGACGTCCACGAACAAATTTGGCATTTTTGACGTCGGAATCCTGATCACCCAAAAAATGGTGTGCAATAGCACACGAAAATCGTCAAAATGAGGCGTATGCTCGCTCCGGGGCTCGTTTGACCTTCCAAATGGCCCAGAAAACCCGTGATGGCCAACCGTATGCATAGACAACGTCTTGACGGACGTCCACGAACAAATTTGACATTTTTGACGTCGGAATCCTGATCACCCAAAAAATGGTGTGCAATAGCACACGAAAATCATCAAAATGAGGCGTCTGCTCGCTCCGGGGCTCGTTTGACCTTCCAAATGACCCAGAAAACCCGTGATGGCCAACCGTATGCATAGACAACGTCTTGACGGACGTCCACGAATAAATTTGGCATTTTTGACGTCGGAATCCCGATCACCCAAAAAATGGTGTGCAATAGCACACGAAAATCATCAAAATGAGGCGTATGCTCGCTCCGGGGCTCGTTTGACCTTCCAAATGAACCAGAAAACCCGTGATGGCCAACCGTATGCATAGACAACGTCTTGACGGACGTCCACGAACAAATTTGGCATTTTTGACGTCGGAATCCTGATCACCCAAAAAATGGTGTGCAATAGCACACGAAAATCATCAAAATGAGGCGTATGCTCGCTCCGGGGCTCGTTTGACCTTCCAAACGGCCCAGAAAACCCGTGATGGCCAACCGTATGCATAGACAACGTCTTGAAGGACGTCCACGAACAAATTTGGCATTTTTAACGTCGGAATCCTGATCACCCAAAAAATGGTGTGCAATAGCACACGAAAATCGTCAAAATGAGGCGTATGCTCGCTCCGGGGCTCGTTTGACCTTCCAAATGGCCCAGAAAACCCGTGATGGCCAACCGTATGCATAGACAACGTCTTGACGGACGTCCACGAACAAATTTGGCATTTTTGACGTCGGAATCCCGATCACCCAAAAAATAGTGTGCAATAGCACACGAAAATCGTCAAAATGAGGCGTATGCTCGCTCCGGGGCTCGTTTGACCTTCCAAACGGCCCAGAAAACCCGTGATGGCCAACCGTATGCATAGACAACGTCTTGAAGGACGTCCACGAACAAATTTGGCACTTTTGACGTCGGAATCCTGATCACCCAAAAAATGGTGTGCAATAGCACATGAAAATCGTCAAAATGAGGCGTATGCTCGCTCCGGGGCTCGTTTGACCTTCCAAATGGCCCAGAAAACCCGTGATGGCCAACCGTATGCATAGACAACGTCTTGACGGACGTCCACGAACAAATTTGACATTTTTGACGTCGGAATCCTGATCACCCAAAAAATGGTGTGCAATAGCACACGAAAATCGTCAAAATGAGGCGTATGCTCGCTCCGGGGCTCGTTTGACCTTCCAAATGGCCCAGAAAACCCGTGATGGCCAACCGTATGCATAGACAACGTCTTGACGGACGTCCACGAACAAATTTGACATTTTTGACGTCGGAATCCTGATCATCCAAAAAATGGTGTGCAATAGCACACGAAAATCATCAAAATGAGGCGTCTGCTCGCTCCGGGGCTCGTTTGACCTTCCAAATGACCCAGAAAACCCGTAATGGCCAACCGTATGCATAGACAACGTCTTGACGGACGTCCACGAATAAATTTGGCATTTTTGACGTCGGAATCCCGATCACCCAAAAAATGGTGTGCAATAGCACACGAAAATCATCAAAATGAGGCGTATGCTCGCTCCGGGGCTCGTTTGACCTTCCAAATGACCCAGAAAACCCGTGATGGCCAACCGTATGCATAGACAACGTCTTGACGGACATCCACGAACAAATTTGGCATTTTTGACGTCGGAATCCTGATCACCCAAAAAATGGTGTGCAATAGCACACGAAAATCATCAAAATGAGGCGTATGCTCGCTCCGGGGCTCGTTTGACCTTCCAAACGGCCCAGAAAACCCGTGATGGCCAACCGTATGCATAGACAACGTCTTGAAGGACGTCCACGAACAAATTTGGCATTTTTAACGTCGGAATCCTGATCACCCAAAAAATGGTGTGCAATAGCACACGAAAATCGTCAAAATGAGGCGTATGCTCGCTCCGGGGCTCGTTTGACCTTCCAAATGGCCCAGAAAACCCATGATGGCCAACCGTATGCATAGACAACGTCTTGACGGACGTCCACGAACAAATTTGGCATTTTTGACGTTGGAATCCTGATCACCCAAAAAATGGTGTGCAATAGCACACGAAAATCGTCAAAATGAGGCGTATGCTCGCTCCGGGGCTCGTTTGACCTTCCAAATGGCCCAGAAAACCCGTGATGGCCAACCGTATGCATAGACAACGTCTTGACGGACGTCCACGAACAAATTTGGCATTTTTGACGTCGGAATCCCGATCACCCAAAAAATGCTGTGCAATAGCACACGAAAATCGTCAAAATGAGGCGTATGCTCGCTCCGGGGCTCGTTTGACCTTCCAAACGGCCCAGAAAACCCGTGATGGCCAACCGTATGCATAGACAACGTCTTGAAGGACGTCCACGAACAAATTTGGCATTTTTGACGTCGGAATCCTGATCACCCAAAAAATGGTGTGCAATAGCACACGAAAATCGTCAAAATGAGGCGTATGCTCGCTCCGGGGCTCGTTTGACCTTCCAAATGGCCCAGAAAACCCGTGATGGCCAACCGTATGCATAGACAACGTCTTGACGGACGTCCACGAACAAATTTGACATTTTTGACGTCGGAATCCTGATCACCCAAAAAATGGTGTGCAATAGCACACGAAAATCATCAAAATGAGGCGTATGCTCGCTCCGGGGCTCGTTTGACCTTCCAAATGGCCCAGAAAACCCGTGATGGCCAACCGTATGCATAGACAACGTCTTGACGGACGTCCACGAACAAATTTGGCATTTTTGACGTCGGAATCCCGATCACCCAAAAAATAGTGTGCAATAGCACACGAAAATCGTCAAAATGAGGCGTATGCTCGCTCCGGGGCTCGTTTGACCTTCCAAACGGCCCAGAAAACCCGTGATGGCCAACCGTATGCATAGACAACGTCTTGAAGGACGTCCACGAACAAATTTGGCATTTTTGACGTCGGAATCCTGATCACCCAAAAAATGGTGTGCAATAGCACACGAAAATCGTCAAAATGAGGCGTATGCTCGCTCCGGGGCTCGTTTGACCTTCCAAATGGCCCAGAAAACCCGTGATGGCCAACCGTATGCATAGACAACGTCTTGACGGACGTCCACGAACAAATTTGACATTTTTGACGTCGGAATCCTGATCACCCAAAAAATGGTGTGCAATAGCACACGAAAATCATCAAAATGAGGCGTCTGCTCGCTCCGGGGCTCGTTTGACCTTCCAAATGACCCAGAAAACCCGTGATGGCCAACCGTATGCATAGACAACGTCTTGACGGACGTCCACGAATAAATTTGGCATTTTTGACGTCGGAATCCCGATCACCCAAAAAATGGTGTGCAATAGCACACGAAAATCATCAAAATGAGGCGTATGCTCGCTCCGGGGCTCGTTTGACCTTCCAAATGACCCAGAAAACCCGTGATGGCCAACCGTATGCATAGACAACGTCTTGACGGACGTCCACGAACAAATTTGGCATTTTTGACGTCGGAATCCTGATCACCCAAAAAATGGTGTGCAATAGCACACGAAAATCATCAAAATGAGGCGTATGCTCGCTCCGGGGCTCGTTTGACCTTCCAAACGGCCCAGAAAACCCGTGATGGCCAACCGTATGCATAGAAAACGTCTTGAAGGACGTCCACGAACAAATTTGGCATTTTTGACGTCGGAATCTCGATCACCCAAAAAATGGTGTGCAATAGCACACGAAAATCGTCAAAATGAGGCGTATGCTCGCTCCGGGGCTCGTTTGACCTTCCAAATGGCCCAGAAAACCCGTGATGGCCAACCGTATGCATAGACAACGTCTTGACGGACGTCCACGAACAAATTTGGCATTTTTGACGTTGGAATCCTGATCACCCAAAAAATGGTGTGCAATAGCACACGAAAATCGTCAAAATGAGGCGTATGCTCGCTCCGGGGCTCGTTTGACCTTCCAAATGGCCCAGAAAACCCGTGATGGCCAACCGTATGCATAGACAACGTCTTGACGGACGTCCACGAACAAATTTGGCATTTTTGACGTCGGAATCCCGATCACCCAAAAAATAGTGTGCAATAGCACACGAAAATCGTCAAAATGAGGCGTATGCTCGCTCCGGGGCTCGTTTGACCTTCCAAACGGCCCAGAAAACCCGTGATGGCCAACCGTATGCATAGACAACGTCTTGAAGGACGTCCACGAACAAATTTGGCACTTTTGACGTCGGAATCCTGATCACCCAAAAAATGGTGTGCAATAGCACATGAAAATCGTCAAAATGAGGCGTATGCTCGCTCCGGGGCTCGTTTGACCTTCCAAATGGCCCAGAAAACCCGTGATGGCCAACCGTATGCATAGACAACGTCTTGACGGACGTCCACGAACAAATTTGACATTTTTGACGTCGGAATCCTGATCACCCAAAAAATGGTGTGCAATAGCACACGAAAATCATCAAAATGATGCGTATGCTCGCTCCGGGGCTCGTTTGACCTTCCAAATGGCCCAGAAAACCCGTGATGGCCAACCGTATGCATAGACAACGTCTTGACGGACGTCCACGAACAAATTTGGCATTTTTGACGTCGGAATCCCGATCACCCAAAAAATGGTGTGCAATAGCACACAAAAATCGTCAAAATGAGGCGTATGCTCGCTCCGGGGCTCGTTTGACCTTCCAAACGGCCCAGAAAACCCGTGATGGCCAACCGTATGCATAGACAACGTCTTGAAGGACGTCCACGAACAAATTTGGCATTTTTGACGTCGGAATCCTGATCACCCAAAAAATGGTGTGCAATAGCACACGAAAATCGTCAAAATGAGGCGTATGCTCGCTCCGGGGCTCGTTTGACCTTCCAAATGGCCCAGAAAACCCGTGATGGCCAACCGTATGCATAGACAACGTCTTGACGGACGTCCACGAACAAATTTGACATTTTTGACGTCGGAATCCTGATCACCCAAAAAATGGTGTGCAATAGCACACGAAAATCATCAAAATGAGGCGTCTGCTCGCTCCGGGGCTCGTTTGACCTTCCAAATGACCCAGAAAACCCGTGATGGCCAACCGTATGCATAGACAACGTCTTGACGGACGTCCACGAATAAATTTGGCATTTTTGACGTCGGAATCCCGATCACCCAAAAAATGGTGTGCAATAGCACACGAAAATCATCAAAATGAGGCGTATGCTCGCTCCGGGGCTCGTTTGACCTTCCAAATGACCCAGAAAACCCGTGATGGCCAACCGTATGCATAGACAACGTCTTGACGGACGTCCACGAACAAATTTGGCATTTTTGACGTCGGAATCCTGATCACCCAAAAAATGGTGTGCAATAGCACACGAAAATCATCAAAATGAGGCGTATGCTCGCTCCGGGGCTCGTTTGACCTTCCAAACGGCCCAGAAAACCCGTGATGGCCAACCGTATGCATAGACAACGTCTTGAAGGACGTCCACGAACAAATTTGGCATTTTTAACGTCGGAATCCTGATCACCCAAAAAATGGTGTGCAATAGCACACGAAAATCGTCAAAATGAGGCGTATGCTCGCTCCGGGGCTCGTTTGACCTTCCAAATGGCCCAGAAAACCCGTGATGGCCAACCGTATGCATAGACAACGTCTTGACGGACGTCCACGAACAAATTTGGCATTTTTGACGTTGGAATCCTGATCACCCAAAAAATGGTGTGCAATAGCACACGAAAATCGTCAAAATGAGGCGTATGCTCGCTCCGGGGCTCGTTTGACCTTCCAAATGGCCCAGAAAACCCGTGATGGCCAACCGTATGCATAGACAACGTCTTGACGGACGTCCACGAACAAATTTGGCATTTTTGACGTCGGAATCCCGATCACCCAAAAAATGGTGTGCAATAGCACACGAAAATCGTCAAAATGAGGCGTATGCTCGCTCCGGGGCTCGTTTGACCTTCCAAACGGCCCAGAAAACCCGTGATGGCCAACCGTATGCATAGACAACGTCTTGAAGGACGTCCACGAACAAATTTGGCATTTTTGACGTCGGAATCCTGATCACCCAAAAAATGGTGTGCAATAGCACACGAAAATCGTCAAAATGAGGCGTATGCTCGCTCCGGGGCTCGTTTGACCTTCCAAATGGCCCAGAAAACCCGTGATGGCCAACCGTATGCATAGACAACGTCTTGACGGACGTCCACGAACAAATTTGACATTTTTGACGTCGGAATCCTGATCACCCAAAAAATGGTGTGCAATAGCACACGAAAATCATCAAAATGAGGCGTATGCTCGCTCCGGGGCTCGTTTGACCTTCCAAATGGCCCAGAAAACCCGTGATGGCCAACCGTATGCATAGACAACGTCTTGACGGACGTCCACGAACAAATTTGGCATTTTTGACGTCGGAATCCCGATCACCCAAAAAATAGTGTGCAATAGCACACGAAAATCGTCAAAATGAGGCGTATGCTCGCTCCGGGGCTCGTTTGACCTTCCAAACGGCCCAGAAAACCCGTGATGGCCAACCGTATGCATAGACAACGTCTTGAAGGACGTCCACGAACAAATTTGGCATTTTTGACGTCGGAATCCTGATCACCCAAAAAATGGTGTGCAATAGCACACGAAAATCGTCAAAATGAGGCGTATGCTCGCTCCGGGGCTCGTTTGACCTTCCAAATGGCCCAGAAAACCCGTGATGGCCAACCGTATGCATAGACAACGTCTTGACGGACGTCCACGAACAAATTTGACATTTTTGACGTCGGAATCCTGATCACCCAAAAAATGGTGTGCAATAGCACACGAAAATCATCAAAATGAGGCGTCTGCTCGCTCCGGGGCTCGTTTGACCTTCCAAATGACCCAGAAAACCCGTGATGGCCAACCGTATGCATAGACAACGTCTTGACGGACGTCCACGAATAAATTTGGCATTTTTGACGTCGGAATCCCGATCACCCAAAAAATGGTGTGCAATAGCACACGAAAATCATCAAAATGAGGCGTATGCTCGCTCCGGGGCTCGTTTGACCTTCCAAATGACCCAGAAAACCCGTGATGGCCAACCGTATGCATAGACAACGTCTTGACGGACGTCCACGAACAAATTTGGCATTTTTGACGTCGGAATCCTGATCACCCAAAAAATGGTGTGCAATAGCACACGAAAATCATCAAAATGAGGCGTATGCTCGCTCCGGGGCTCGTTTGACCTTCCAAACGGCCCAGAAAACCCGTGATGGCCAACCGTATGCATAGACAACGTCTTGAAGGACGTCCACGAACAAATTTGGCATTTTTAACGTCGGAATCCTGATCACCCAAAAAATGGTGTGCAATAGCACACGAAAATCGTCAAAATGAGGCGTATGCTCGCTCCGGGGCTCGTTTGACCTTCCAAATGGCCCAGAAAACCCGTGATGGCCAACCGTATGCATAGACAACGTCTTGACGGACGTCCACGAACAAATTTGGCATTTTTGACGTTGGAATCCTGATCACCCAAAAAATGGTGTGCAATAGCACACGAAAATCGTCAAAATGAGGCGTATGCTCGCTCCGGGGCTCGTTTGACCTTCCAAATGGCCCAGAAAACCCTTGATGGCCAACCGTATGCATAGACAACGTCTTGACGGACGTCCACGAACAAATTTGGCATTTTTGACGTCGGAATCCCGATCACCCAAAAAATGGTGTGCAATAGCACACGAAAATCGTCAAAATGAGGCGTATGCTCGCTCCGGGGCTCGTTTGACCTTCCAAACGGCCCAGAAAACCCGTGATGGCCAACCGTATGCATAGACAACGTCTTGAAGGACGTCCACGAACAAATTTGGCATTTTTGACGTCGGAATCCTGATCACCCAAAAAATGGTGTGCAATAGCACACGAAAATCGTCAAAATGAGGCGTATGCTCGCTCCGGGGCTCGTTTGACCTTCCAAATGGCCCAGAAAACCCGTGATGGCCAACCGTATGCATAGACAACGTCTTGACGGACGTCCACGAACAAATTTGACATTTTTGACGTCGGAATCCTGATCACCCAAAAAATGGTGTGCAATAGCACACGAAAATCATCAAAATGAGGCGTATGCTCGCTCCGGGGCTCGTTTGACCTTCCAAATGGCCCAGAAAACCCGTGATGGCCAACCGTATGCATAGACAACGTCTTGACAGACGTCCACGAACAAATTTGGCATTTTTGACGTCGGAATCCCGATCACCCAAAAAATGGTGTGCAATAGCACACGAAAATCGTCAAAATGAGGCGTATGCTCGCTCCGGGGCTCGTTTGACCTTCCAAACGGCCCAGAAAACCCGTGATGGCCAACCGTATGCATAGACAACGTCTTGAAGGACGTCCACGAACAAATTTGGCATTTTTGACGTCGGAATCCTGATCACCCAAAAAATGGTGTGCAATAGCACACGAAAATCGTCAAAATGAGGCGTATGCTCGCTCCGGGGCTCGTTTGACCTTCCAAATGGCCCAGAAAACCCGTGATGGCCAACCGTATGCATAGACAACGTCTTGACGGACGTCCACGAACAAATTTGACATTTTTGACGTCGGAATCCTGATCACCCAAAAAATGGTGTGCAATAGCACACGAAAATCATCAAAATGAGGCGTCTGCTCGCTCCGGGGCTCGTTTGACCTTCCAAATGACCCAGAAAACCCGTAATGGCCAACCGTATGCATAGACAACGTCTTGACGGACGTCCACGAATAAATTTGGCATTTTTGACGTCGGAATCCCGATCACCCAAAAAATGGTGTGCAATAGCACACGAAAATCATCAAAATGAGGCGTATGCTCGCTCCGGGGCTCGTTTGACCTTCCAAATGACCCAGAAAACCCGTGATGGCCAACCGTATGCATAGACAACGTCTTGACGGACGTCCACGAACAAATTTGGCATTTTTGACGTCGGAATCCTGATCACCCAAAAAATGGTGTGCAATAGCACACGAAAATCATCAAAATGAGGCGTATGCTCGCTCCGGGGCTCGTTTGACCTTCCAAACGGCCCAGAAAACCCGTGATGGCCAACCGTATGCATAGACAACGTCTTGAAGGACGTCCACGAACAAATTTGGCATTTTTAACGTCGGAATCCTGATCACCCAAAAAATGGTGTGCAATAGCACACGAAAATCGTCAAAATGAGGCGTATGCTCGCTCCGGGGCTCGTTTGACCTTCCAAATGGCCCAGAAAACCCGTGATGGCCAACCGTATGCATAGACAACGTCTTGACGGACGTCCACGAACAAATTTGGCATTTTTGACGTTGGAATCCTGATCACCCAAAAAATGGTGTGCAATAGCACACGAAAATCGTCAAAATGAGGCGTATGCTCGCTCCGGGGCTCGTTTGACCTTCCAAATGGCCCAGAAAACCCGTGATGGCCAACCGTATGCATAGACAACGTCTTGACGGACGTCCACGAACAAATTTGGCATTTTTGACGTCAGAATCCCGATCACCCAAAAAATGCTGTGCAATAGCACACGAAAATCGTCAAAATGAGGCGTATGCTCGCTCCGGGGCTCGTTTGACCTTCCAAACGGCCCAGAAAACCCGTGATGGCCAACCGTATGCATAGACAACGTCTTGAAGGACGTCCACGAACAAATTTGGCATTTTTGACGTCGGAATCCTGATCACCCAAAAAATGGTGTGCAATAGCACACGAAAATCGTCAAAATGAGGCGTATGCTCGCTCCGGGGCTCGTTTGACCTTCCAAATGGCCCAGAAAACCCGTGATGGCCAACCGTATGCATAGACAACGTCTTGACGGACGTCCACGAACAAATTTGACATTTTTGACGTCGGAATCCTGATCACCCAAAAAATGGTGTGCAATAGCACACGAAAATCATCAAAATGAGGCGTATGCTCGCTCCGGGGCTCGTTTGACCTTCCAAATGGCCCAGAAAACCCGTGATGGCCAACCGTATGCATAGACAACGTCTTGACGGACGTCCACGAACAAATTTGGCATTTTTGACGTCGGAATCCCGATCACCCAAAAAATAGTGTGCAATAGCACACGAAAATCGTCAAAATGAGGCGTATGCTCGCTCCGGGGCTCGTTTGACCTTCCAAACGGCCCAGAAAACCCGTGATGGCCAACCGTATGCATAGACAACGTCTTGAAGGACGTCCACGAACAAATTTGGCATTTTTGACGTCGGAATCCTGATCACCCAAAAAATGGTGTGCAATAGCACACGAAAATCGTCAAAATGAGGCGTATGCTCGCTCCGGGGCTCGTTTGACCTTCCAAATGGCCCAGAAAACCCGTGATGGCCAACCGTATGCATAGACAACGTCTTGACGGACGTCCACGAACAAATTTGACATTTTTGACGTCGGAATCCTGATCACCCAAAAAATGGTGTGCAATAGCACACGAAAATCATCAAAATGAGGCGTCTGCTCGCTCCGGGGCTCGTTTGACCTTCCAAATGACCCAGAAAACCCGTGATGGCCAACCGTATGCATAGACAACGTCTTGACGGACGTCCACGAATAAATTTGGCATTTTTGACGTCGGAATCCCGATCACCCAAAAAATGGTGTGCAATAGCACACGAAAATCATCAAAATGAGGCGTATGCTCGCTCCGGGGCTCGTTTGACCTTCCAAATGACCCAGAAAACCCGTGATGGCCAACCGTATGCATAGACAACGTCTTGACGGACGTCCACGAACAAATTTGGCATTTTTGACGTCGGAATCCTGATCACCCAAAAAATGGTGTGCAATAGCACACGAAAATCATCAAAATGAGGCGTATGCTCGCTCCGGGGCTCGTTTGACCTTCCAAACGGCCCAGAAAACCCGTGATGGCCAACCGTATGCATAGACAACGTCTTGAAGGACGTCCACGAACAAATTTGGCATTTTTAACGTCGGAATCCTGATCACCAAAAAAATGGTGTGCAATAGCACACGAAAATCGTCAAAATGAGGCGTATGCTCGCTCCGGGGCTCGTTTGACCTTCCAAATGGCCCAGAAAACCCGTGATGGCCAACCGTATGCATAGACAACGTCTTGACGGACGTCCACGAACAAATTTGGCATTTTTGACGTTGAAATCCTGATCACCCAAAAAATGGTGTGCAATAGCACACGAAAATCGTCAAAATGAGGCGTATGCTCGCTCCGGGGCTCGTTTGACCTTCCAAATGGCCCAGAAAACCCGTGATGGCCAACCGTATGCATAGACAACGTCTTGACGGACGTCCACGAACAAATTTGGCATTTTTGACGTCGGAATCCCGATCACCCAAAAAATGGTGTGCAATAGCACACGAAAATCGTCAAAATGAGGCGTATACTCGCTCCGGGGCTCGTTTGACCTTCCAAACGGCCCAGAAAACCCGTGATGGCCAACCGTATGCATAGACAACGTCTTGAAGGACGTCCACGAACAAATTTGGCATTTTTGACGTCGGAATCCTGATCACCCAAAAAATGGTGTGCAATAGCACACGAAAATCGTCAAAATGAGGCGTATGCTCGCTCCGGGGCTCGTTTGACCTTCCAAATGGCCCAGAAAACCCGTGATGGCCAACCGTATGCATAGACAACGTCTTGACGGACGTCTACGAACAAATTTGACATTTTTGACGTCGGAATCCTGATCACCCAAAAAATGGTGTGCAATAGCACACGAAAATCATCAAAATGAGGCGTATGCTCGCTCCGGGGCTCGTTTGACCTTCCAAATGGCCCAGAAAACCCGTGATGGCCAATCGTATGCATAGACAACGTCTTGACGGACGTCCATGAACAAATTTGGCATTTTTGACGTCGGAATCCCGATCACCCAAAAAATGGTGTGCAATAGCACACGAAAATCGTCAAAATGAGGCGTATGCTCGCTCCGGGGCTCGTTTGACCTTCCAAACGGCCCAGAAAACCCGTGATGGCCAACCGTATGCATAGACAACGTCTTGAAGGACGTCCACGAACAAATTTGGCATTTTTGACGTCGGAATCCTGATCACCCAAAAAATGGTGTGCAATAGCACACGAAAATCGTCAAAATGAGGCGTATGCTCGCTCCGGGGCTTGTTTGACCTTCCAAATGGCCCAGAAAACCCGTGATGGCCAACCGTATGCATAGACAACGTCTTGACGGACGTCCACGAACAAATTTGACATTTTTGACGTCGGAATCCTGATCACCCAAAAAATGGTGTGCAATAGCACACGAAAATCATCAAAATGAGGCGTCTGCTCGCTCCGGGGCTCGTTTGACCTTCCAAATGACCCAGAAAACCCGTGATGGCCAACCGTATGCATAGACAACGTCTTGATGGACGTCCACGAATAAATTTGGCATTTTTGACGTCGGAATCCCGATCACCCAAAAAATGGTGTGCAATAGCACACGAAAATCATCAAAATGAGGCGTATGCTCGCTCCGGGGCTCGTTTGACCTTCCAAATGACCCAGAAAACCTGTGATGGCCAACCGTATGCATAGACAACGTCTTGACGGACGTCCACGAACAAATTTGGCATTTTTGACGTCGGAATCCTTATCACCCAAAAAATGGTGTGCAATAGCACACGAAAATCATCAAAATGAGGCGTATGCTCGCTCCGGGGCTCGTTTGACCTTCCAAACGGCCCAGAAAACCCGTGATGGCGAACCGTATGCATAGACAACGTCTTGAAGGACGTCCACGAACAAATTTGGCATTTTTAACGTCGGAATCCTGATCACCCAAAAAATGGTGTGCAATAGCACACGAAAATCGTCAAAATGAGGCGTATGCTCGCTCCGGGGCTCGTTTGACCTTCCAAATGGCCCAGAAAACCCGTGATGGCCAACCGTATGCATAGACAACGTCTTGACAGACGTCCACGAACAAATTTGGCATTTTTGACGTTGGAATCCTGATCACCCAAAAAATGGTGTGCAATAGCACACGAAAATCGTCAAAATGAGGCGTATGCTCGCTCCGGGGCTCGTTTGACCTTCCAAATGGCCCAGAAAACCCGTGATGGCCAACCGTATGCATAGACAACGTCTTGACGGACGTCCACGAACAAATTTGGCATTTTTGACGTCGGAATCCCGATCACCCAAAAAATGGTGTGCAATAGCACACGAAAATCGTCAAAATAAGGCGTATGCTCGCTCCGGGGCTCGTTTGACCTTCCAAACGGCCCAGAAAACCCATGATGGCCAACCGTATGCATAGACAACGTCTTGAAGGACGTCCACGAACAAATTTGGCATTTTTGACGTCGGAATCCTGATCACCCAAAAAATGGTGTGCAATAGCACACGAAAATCGTCAAAATGAGGCGTATGCTCGCTCCGGGGCTCGTTTGACCTTCCAAATGGCCCAGAAAACCCGTGATGGCCAACCGTATGCATAGACAACGTCTTGACGGACGTCCACGAACAAATTTGACATTTTTGACGTCGGAATCCTGATCACCCAAAAAATGGTGTGCAATAGCACACGAAAATCATCAAAATGAGGCGTATGCTCGCTCCGGGGCTCGTTTGACCTTCCAAATGGCCCAGAAAACCCGTGATGGCCAACCGTATGCATAGACAACGTCTTGACAGACGTCCACGAACAAATTTGGCATTTTTGACGTCGGAATCCCGATCACCCAAAAAATGGTGTGCAATAGCACACGAAAATCGTCAAAATGAGGCGTATGCTCGCTCCGGGGCTCGTTTGACCTTCCAAATGGCCCAGAAAACCCGTGATAGCCAACCGTATGCATAGACAACGTCTTGAAGGACGTCCACGAACAAATTTGGCATTTTTGACATCGGAATCCTGATCACCCAAAAAATGGTGTGCAATAGCACACGAAAATCGTCAAAATGAGGCGTATGCTCGCTCCGGGGCTCGTTTGACCTTCCAAACGGCCCAGAAAACCCGTGATGGCCAACCGTATGCATAGACAACGTCTTGAAGGACGTCCACGAACAAATTTGGCATTTTTGACGTCGGAATCCTGATCACCCAAAAAATGGTGTGCAATAGCACACGAAAATCGTCAAAATGAGGCGTATGCTCGCTCCGGGGCTCGTTTGACCTTCCAAATGGCCCAGAAAACCCGTGATGGCCAACCGTATGCATAGACAACGTCTTGACGGACGTCCACGAACAAATTTGACATTTTTGACGTCGGAATCCTGATCACCCAAAAAATGGTGTGCAATAGCACACGAAAATCATCAAAATGAGGCGTCTGCTCGCTCCGGGGCTCGTTTGACCTTCCAAATGACCCAGAAAACCCGTGATGGCCAACCGTATGCATAGACAACGTCTTGACGGACGTCCACGAATAAATTTGGCATTTTTGACATCGGAATCCCGGTCACCCAAAAAATGGTGTGCAATAGCACATGAAAATCATCAAAATGAGGCGTATGCTCGCTCCGGGGCTCGTTTGACCTTCCAAATGACGCAAAAAACCCGTGATGGCCAACCGTATGCATAGACAACGTCTTGACGGACGTCCACGAACAAATTTGGCATTTTTGACGTCGGAATCCTGATCACCCAAAAAATGGTGTGCAATAGCACACGAAAATCATCAAAATGAGGCGTATGCTCGCTCCGGGGCTCGTTTGACCTTCCAAACGGCCCAGAAAACCCGTGATGGCCAACCGTATGCATAGACAACGTCTTGAAGGACGTCCACGAACAAATTTGGCATTTTAACATCGGAATCCTGATCACCCAAAAAATGGTGCGCAATAGCACACGAAAATCGTCAAAATGAGGCGTATGCTCGCTCCGGGGCTCGTTTGACCTTCCAAATGGCCCAGAAAACCCGTGATGGCCAACCGTATGCATAGACAACGTCTTGACGGATGTCCACGAACAAATTTGGCATTTTTGACGTTGGAATCCTGATCACCCAAAAAATGGTGTGAAATAGCACACGAAAATCGTCAAAATGAGGCGTATGCTCGCTCCGGGGCTCGTTTGACCTTCCAAATGGCCCAGAAAACCCGTGATGGCCAACCGTATGCATAGACAACGTCTTGACGGACGTCCACGAACAAATTTGGCATTTTTGATGTCGGAATCCCGATCACCCAAAAAATGGTGTGCAATAGCACACGAAAATCGTCAAAATGAGGCGTATGCTCGTTCCGGGGCTCGTTTGACCTTCCAAACGGCCCAGAAAACCCGTGATGGCCAACCGTATGCATAGACAACGTCTTGAAGGACGTCCACGAACAAATTTGGCATTTTTGACGTCGGAATCCTGATCACCCAAAAAATGGTGTGCAATAGCACACGAAAATCGTCAAAATTAGGCGTATGCTCGCTCCGGGGCTCATTTGACCTTCCAAATGGCCCAGAAAACCCGTGATGGCCAACCGTATGCATAGACAACGTCTTGACGGACGTCCACGAACAAATTTGACATTTTTGACGTCGGAATCCTGATCACCCAAAAAATGGTGTGCAATAGCACACGAAAATCATCAAAATGAGGCGTATGCTCGCTCCGGGGCTCGTTTGACCTTCCAAATGGCCCAGAAAACCCGTGATGGCCAACCGTATGCATAGACAACGTCTTGACGGACGTCCACGAACAAATTTGGCATTTTTGACGTCGGAATCCCGATCACCCAAAAAATGGTGTGCAATAGCACACGAAAATCGTCAAAATGAGGCGTATGCTCGTTCCGGGGCTCGTTTGACCTTCCAAACGGCCCAGAAAACCCGTGATGGCCAACCGTATGCATAGACAACGTCTTGAAGGACGTCCACGAACAAATTTGGCATTTTTGACGTCGGAATCCTGATCACCCAAAAAATGGTGTGCAATAGCACACGAAAATCGTCAAAATGAGGCGTATGCTCGCTCCGGGGCTCGTTTGACCTTCCAAATGGCCCAGAAAACCCGTGATGACCAACCGTATGCATAGACAACGTCTTGACGGACGTCCACGAACAAATTTGACATTTTTGACGTCGGAATCCTGATCACCCAAAAAATGGTGTGCAATAGCACACGAAAATCATCAAAATGAGGCGTATGCTCGCTCCGGGGCTCGTTTGACCTTCCAAATGGCCCAGAAAACCCGTGATGGCCAACCGTATGCATAGACAACGTCTTGACGGACGTCCACAAACAAATTTGGCATTTTTGACGTCGGAATCCCGATCACCCAAAAAATGGTGTGCAATAGCACACGAAAATCGTCAAAATGAGGCGTATGCTCGCTCCGGGGCTCGTTTGACCTTCCAAACGGCCCAGAAAACCCGTGATGGCCAACCGTATGCATAGACAACGTCTTGAAGGACGTCCACGAACAAATTTGGCATTTTTGACGTCGGAATCCTGATCACCCAAAAAATGGTGTGCAATAGCACACGAAAATCGTCAAAATGAGGCGTATGCTCACTCCGGGGCTCGTTTGACCTTCCAAATGGCCCAGAAAACCCGTGATGGCCAACCGTATGCATAGACAACGGCTTGACGGACGTCCACGAACAAATTTGACATTTTTGACGTCGGAATCCTGATCACCCAAAAAATGGTGTGCAATAGCACACGAAAATCATCAAAATGAGGCGTATGCTCGCTCCGGGGCTCGTTTGACCTTCCAAATGACCCAGAAAACCCGTGATGGCCAACCGTATGCATAGACAACGTCTTGACGGACGTCCACGAACAAATTTGGCATTTTTGACGTCGGAATCCTGATCACCCAAAAAATGGTGTGCAATAGCACACGAAAATCATCAAAATGAGGCGTATGCTCGCTCCGGGGCTCGTTTGACCTTCCAAACGGCCCAGAAAACCCGTGATGGCCAATCGTATGCATAGACAACGTCTTGAAGGACGTCCACGAACAAATTTGGCATTTTTAACGTCGGAATCCTGATCACCCAAAAAATGGTGTGCAATAGCACACGAAAATCGTCAAAATGAGGCGTATGCTCGCTCCGGGGCTCGTTTGACCTTCCAAATGGCCTAGAAAACCCGTGATGGCCAACCGTATGCATAAACAACGTCTTGATGGACGTCCACGAACAAATTTGGCATTTTTGACGTCGGAATCCCGATCACCCAAAAAATGGTGTGCAATAGCACACGAAAATCGTCAAAATGAGGCGTATGCTCGCTCCGGGGCTCGTTTGACCTTCCAAACGGCCCAGAAAACCCGTGATGGCCAACCGTATGCATAGACAACGTCTTGAAGGACGTCCACGAACAAATTTGGCATTTTTGACGTCGGAATCCTGATCACCCAAAAAATGGTGTGCAATAGCACACGAAAATCGTCAAAATGAGGCGTATGCTCGCTCCGGGGCTCGTTTGACCTTCCAAATGGCCCAGAAAACCCGTGATGGCCAACCGTATGCATAGACAACGTCTTGACGGACGTCCACGAACAAATTTGACATTTTTGACGTCGGAATCCTGATCACCCAAAAAATGGTGTGCAATAGCACACGAAAATCATCAAAATGAGGCGTATGCTCGCTCCGGGGCTCGTTTGACCTTCCAAATGGCCCAGAAAACCCGTGATGGCCAACCGTATGCATAGACAACGTCTTGACGGACGTCCACGAACAAATTTGGCATTTTTGACGTCGGAATCCCGATCACCCAAAAAATGGTGTGCAATAGCACACGAAAATCGTCAAAATGAGGCGTATGCTCGTTCCGGGGCTCGTTTGACCTTCCAAACGGCCCAGAAAACCCGTGATGGCCAACCGTATGCATAGACAACGTCTTGAAGGACGTCCACGAACAAATTTGGCATTTTTGACGTCGGAATCCTGATCACCCAAAAAATGGTGTGCAATAGCACACGAAAATCGTCAAAATGAGGCGTATGCTCGCTCCGGGGCTCGTTTGACCTTCCAAATGGCCCAGAAAACCCGTGATGACCAACCGTATGCATAGACAACGTCTTGACGGACGTCCACGAACAAATTTGACATTTTTGACGTCGGAATCCTGATCACCCAAAAAATGGTGTGCAATAGCACACGAAAATCATCAAAATGAGGCGTATGCTCGCTCCGGGGCTCGTTTGACCTTCCAAATGGCCCAGAAAACCCGTGATGGCCAACCGTATGCATAGACAACGTCTTGACGGACGTCCACAAACAAATTTGGCATTTTTGACGTCGGAATCCCGATCACCCAAAAAATGGTGTGCAATAGCACACGAAAATCGTCAAAATGAGGCGTATGCTCGCTCCGGGGCTCGTTTGACCTTCCAAACGGCCCAGAAAACCCGTGATGGCCAACCGTATGCATAGACAACGTCTTGAAGGACGTCCACGAACAAATTTGGCATTTTTGACGTCGGAATCCTGATCACCCAAAAAATGGTGTGCAATAGCACACGAAAATCGTCAAAATGAGGCGTATGCTCACTCCGGGGCTCGTTTGACCTTCCAAATGGCCCAGAAAACCCGTGATGGCCAACCGTATGCATAGACAACGGCTTGACGGACGTCCACGAACAAATTTGACATTTTTGACGTCGGAATCCTGATCACCCAAAAAATGGTGTGCAATAGCACACGAAAATCATCAAAATGAGGCGTATGCTCGCTCCGGGGCTCGTTTGACCTTCCAAATGACCCAGAAAACCCGTGATGGCCAACCGTATGCATAGACAACGTCTTGACGGACGTCCACGAACAAATTTGGCATTTTTGACGTCGGAATCCTGATCACCCAAAAAATGGTGTGCAATAGCACACGAAAATCATCAAAATGAGGCGTATGCTCGCTCCGGGGCTCGTTTGACCTTCCAAACGGCCCAGAAAACCCGTGATGGCCAATCGTATGCATAGACAACGTCTTGAAGGACGTCCACGAACAAATTTGGCATTTTTAACGTCGGAATCCTGATCACCCAAAAAATGGTGTGCAATAGCACACGAAAATCGTCAAAATGAGGCGTATGCTCGCT
The DNA here is from genome assembly GCF_036512215.1 of Solanum lycopersicum. Taxonomy (NCBI): domain Eukaryota; kingdom Viridiplantae; phylum Streptophyta; class Magnoliopsida; order Solanales; family Solanaceae; genus Solanum; species Solanum lycopersicum. The sequence continues at coordinate 4,934,431 of NC_090802.1, read as the reverse complement.
CCGGGGCTCGTTTGACCTTCCAAATGGCCTAGAAAACCCGTGATGGCCAACCGTATGCATAAACAACGTCTTGATGGACGTCCACGAACAAATTTGGCATTTTTGACGTCGGAATCCCGATCACCCAAAAAATGGTGTGCAATAGCACACGAAAATCGTCAAAATGAGGCGTATGCTCGCTCCGGGGCTCGTTTGACCTTCCAAACGGCCCAGAAAACCCGTGATGGCCAACCGTATGCATAGACAACGTCTTGAAGGACGTCCACGAACAAATTTGGCATTTTTGACGTCGGAATCCTGATCACCCAAAAAATGGTGTGCAATAGCACACGAAAATCGTCAAAATGAGGCGTATGCTCGCTCCGGGGCTCGTTTGACCTTCCAAATGGCCCAGAAAACCCGTGATGGCCAACCGTATGCATAGACAACGTCTTGACGGACGTCCACGAACAAATTTGACATTTTTGACGTCGGAATCCTGATCACCCAAAAAATGGTGTGCAATAGCACACGAAAATCATCAAAATGAGGCGTATGCTCGCTCCGGGGCTCGTTTGACCTTCCAAATGGCCCAGAAAACCCGTGATGGCCAACCGTATGCATAGACAACGTCTTGACGGACGTCCACGAACAAATTTGGCATTTTTGACGTCGGAATCCCGATCACCCAAAAAATGGTGTGCAATAGCACACGAAAATCGTCAAAATGAGGCGTATGCTCGCTCCGGGGCTCGTTTGACCTTCCAAACGGCCCAGAAAACCCGTGATGGCCAACCGTATGCATAGACAACGTCTTGAAGGACGTCCACGAACAAATTTGGCATTTTTGACGTCGGAATCCTGATCACCCAAAAAATGGTGTGCAATAGCACACGAAAATCGTCAAAATGAGGCGTATGCTCGCTCCGGGGCTCGTTTGACCTTCCAAATGGCCCAGAAAACCCGTGATGGCCAACCGTATGCATAGACAACGTCTTGACGGACGTCCACGAACAAATTTGACATTTTTGACGTCGGAATCCTGATCACCCAAAAAATGGTGTGCAATAGCACACGAAAATCATCAAAATGAGGCGTCTGCTCGCTCCGGGGCTCGTTTGACCTTCCAAATGACCCAGAAAACCCGTGATGGCCAACCGTATGCATAGACAACGTCTTGACGGACGTCCACGAATAAATTTGGCATTTTTGACGACGGAATCCCGATCACCCAAAAAATGGTGTGCAATAGCACACGAAAATCATCAAAATGAGGCGTATGCTCGCTCCGGGGCTCGTTTGACCTTCCAAATGACCCAGAAAACCCGTGATGGCCAACCGTATGCATAGACAACGTCTTGACGGACGTCCACGAACAAATTTGGCATTTTTGACGTCGGAATCCCGATCACCCAAAAAATGGTGTGCAATAGCACACGAAAATCGTCAAAATGAGGCGTATGCTCGCTCCGGGGCTCGTTTGACCTTCCAAACGGCCCAGAAAACCCGTGATGGCCAACCGTATGCATAGACAACGTCTTGAAGGACGTCCACGAACAAATTTGGCATTTTTGACGTCGGAATCCTGATCACCCAAAAAATGGTGTGCAATAGCACACGAAAATCGTCAAAATGAGGCGTATGCTCGCTCCGGGGCTCGTTTGACCTTCCAAATGGCCCAGAAAACCCGTGATGGCCAACCGTATGCATAGACAACGTCTTGACGGACGTCCACGAACAAATTTGGCATTTTTGACGTCGGAATCCCGATCACCCAAAAAATGGTGTGCAATAGCACACGAAAATCGTCAAAATGAGGCGTATGCTCGCTCCGGGGCTCGTTTGACCTTCCAAATGGCCCAGAAAAGCCGTGATGGCCAACCGTATGCATAGACAACGTCTTGAGGGACGTCCATGAACAAATTTGGCATTTTTGACGTCGGAATCCCGATCACCCAAAAAATGGTGTGCAATAGCACACGAAAATCGTCAAAATGAGGCGTATGCTCGCTCCGGGGCTCGTTTGACCTTCCAAATGGCCCAGAAAAGCCGTGATGGCCAACCGTATGCATAGACAACGTCTTGACGGACGTCCACGAACAAATTTGGCATTTTTGACGTCGGAATCCCGATCACCCAAAAAATGGTGTGCAATAGCACACGAAAATCGTCAAAATGAGGCGTATGCTCGCTCCGGGGCTCGTTTGACCTTCCAAATGGCCCAGAAAAGCCGTGATGGCCAACCGTATGCATAGACAACGTCTTGACGGACGTCCACGAACAAATTTGGCATTTTTGACGTCGGAATCCCGATCACCCAAAAAATGGTGTGCAATAGCACACGAAAATCGTCAAAATGAGGCGTATGCTCGCTCCGGGGCTCGTTTGACCTTCCAAATGGCCCAGAAAAGCCGTGATAGCCAACCGTATGCATAGACAACGTCTTGACGGACGTCCACGAACAAATTTGGCATTTTTGACGTCGGAATCCCGATCACCCAAAAAATGGTGTGCAATAGCACACGAAAATCGTCAAAATGAGGCGTATGCTCGCTCCGGGGCTCGTTTGACCTTCCAAATGGCCCAGAAAAGCCGTGATGGCCAACCGTATGCATAGACAACGTCTTGACGGACGTCCACGAACAAATTTGGCATTTTTGACGTCGGAATCCCGATCACCCAAAAAATGGTGTGCAATAGCACACGAAAATCGTCAAAATGAGGCGTATGCTCGCTCCGGGGCTCGTTTGACCTTCCAAATGGCCCAGAAAACCCGTGATGGCCAACCGTATGCATAGACAACGTCTTGACGGACGTCCACGAACAAATTTGACATTTTTGACGTCGGAATCCTGATCACCCAAAAAATGGTGTGCAATAGCACACGAAAATCATCAAAATGAGGCGTCTGCTCGCTCCGGGGCTCGTTTGACCTTCCAAATGACCCAGAAAACCCGTGATGGCCAACCGTATGCATAGACAACGTCTTGACGGACGTCCACGAATAAATTTGGCATTTTTGATGTCGGAATCCCGATCACCCAAAAAATGGTGTGCAATAGCACACGAAAATCATCAAAATGAGGCGTATGCTTGCTCCGGGGCTCGTTTGACCTTCCAAATGACCCAGAAAACCCGTGATGGCCAACCGTATGCATAGACAACGTCTTGACGGACGTCCACGAACAAATTTGGCATTTTTGACGTCGGAATCCTGATCACCCAAAAAATGGTGTGCAATAGCACACGAAAATCATCAAAATGAGGCGTATGCTCGCTCCGGGGGCTCGTTTGACCTTCCAAACGGCCCAGAAAACCCGTGATGGCCAACCGTATGCATAGACAACGTCTTGAAGGACGTCCACGAATAAATTTGGCATTTTTAACGTCGGAATCCTGATCACCCAAAAAATGGTGTGCAATAGCACACGAAAATCGTCAAAATGAGGCGTATGCTCGCTCCGGGGCTCGTTTGACCTTCCAAATGGCCCAGAAAACCCGTGATGGCCAACCGTATGCATAGACAACGTCTTGACGGACGTCCACGAACAAATTTGGCATTTTTGACGTTGGAATCCTGATCACCCAAAAAATGGTGTGCAATAGCACACGAAAATCGTCAAAATGAGGCGTATGCTCGCTCCGGGGCTCGTTTGACCTTCCAAATGGCCCAGAAAACCCGTGATGGCCAACCGTATGCATAGACAACGTTTTGACGGACGTCCACGAACAAATTTGGCATTTTTGACGTCGGAATCCCGATCACCCAAAAAATGGTGTGCAATAGCACACGAAAATCGTCAAAATGAGGCGTATGCTCGCTCCGGGGCTCGTTTGACCTTCCAAACGGCCCAGAAAACCCGTGATGGCCAACCGTATGCATAGACAACGTCTTGAAAGACGTCCACGAACAAATTTGGCATTTTTGACGTCGGAATCCTGATCACCCAAAAAATGGTGTGCAATAGCACACAAAAATCGTCAAAATGAGGCGTATGCTCGCTCCGGGGCTCGTTTGACCTTCCAAATGGCCCAGAAAACTCGTGATGGCCAACCGTATGCATAGACAACATCTTGACGGACGTCCACGAACAAATTTGACATTTTTGACGTCGGAATCCTGATCACCCAAAAAATGGTGTGCAATAGCACACGAAAATCATCAAAATGAGGCGTATGCTCGCTCCGGGGCTCGTTTGACCTTCCAAATGGCCCAGAAAACCCGTGATGGCCAACCGTATGCATAGACAACGTCTTGACGGACGTCCACGAACAAATTTGGCATTTTTGACGTCGGAATCCCGATCACCCAAAAAATGGTGTGCAATAGCACACGAAAATCGTCAAAATGAGGCGTATGCTCGCTCCGGGGCTCGTTTGACCTTCCAAACGGCCCAGAAAACCCGTGATGGCCAACCGTATGCATAGACAACGTCTTGAAGGACGTCCACGAACAAATTTGGCATTTTTGACGTCGGAATCCTGATCACCCAAAAAATGGTGTGCAATAGCACACGAAAATCGTCAAAATGAGGCGTATGCTCGCTCCGGGGCTCGTTTGACCTTCCAAATGGCCCAGAAAACCCGTGATGGCCAACCGTATGCATAGACAACGTCTTGACGGACGTCCACGAACAAATTTGACATTTTTGACGTCGGAATCCTGATCACCCAAAAAATGGTGTGCAATAGCACACGAAAATCATCAAAATGAGGCGTCTGCTCGCTCCGGGGCTCGTTTGACCTTCCAAATGACCCAGAAAACCCGTGATGGCCAACCGTATGCATAGACAACGTCTTGACGGACGTCCACGAATAAATTTGGCATTTTTGACGTCGGAATCCCGATCACCCAAAAAATGGTGTGCAATAGCAGCCGAAAATCATCAAAATGAGGCGTATGCTCGCTCCGGGGCTCGTTTGACCTTCCAAATGACCCAGAAAACCCGTGATGGCCAACCGTATGCATAGACAACGTCTTGACGGACGTCCACGAACAAATTTGGCATTTTTGACGTCGGAATCCTGATCACCCAAAAAATGGTGTGCAATAGCACACGAAAATCATCAAAATGAGGCGTATGCTCGCTCCGGGGCTCGTTTGACCTTCCAAACGGCCCAGAAAACCCGTGATGGCCAACCGTATGCATAGACAACGTCTTGAAGGACGTCCACGAACAAATTTGGCATTTTTAACGTCGGAATCCTGATCACCCAAAAAATGGTGTGCAATAGCACACGAAAATCGTCAAAATGAGGCGTATGCTCGCTCCGGGGCTCGTTTGACCTTCCAAATGGCCCAGAAAACCCGTGATGGCCAACCGTATGCATAGACAACGTCTTGACGGACGTCCACGAACAAATTTGGCATTTTTGACGTTGGAATCCTGATCACCCAAAAAATGGTGTGCAATAGCACACCAAAATCGTCAAAATGAGGCGTATGCTCGCTCCGGGGCTCGTTTGACCTTCCAAATGGCCCAGAAAACCCGTGATGGCCAACCGTATGCATAGACAACGTCTTGACGGACGTCCACAAACAAATTTGGCATTTTTGACGTCGGAATCCCGATCACCCAAAAAATGGTGTGCAATAGCACACGAAAATCGTCAAAATGAGGCGTATGCTCGCTCCGGGGCTCGTTTGACCTTCCAAACGGCCCAGAAAACCCGTGATGGCCAACCGTATGCATAGACAACGTCTTGAAGGACGTCCACGAACAAATTTGGCATTTTTGACGTCGGAATCCTGATCACCCAAAAAATGGTGTGCAATAGCACACGAAAATCGTCAAAATGAGGCGTATGCTCGCTCCGGGGCTCGTTTGACCTTCCAAATGGCCCAGAAAACCCGTGATGGCCAACCGTATGCATAGACAACGTCTTGACGGACGTCCACGAACAAATTTGACATTTTTGACGTCGGAATCCTGATCACCCAAAAAATGGTGTGCAATAGCACACGAAAATCATCAAAATGAGGCGTATGCTCGCTCCGGGGCTCGTTTGACCTTCCAAATGGCCCAGAAAACCCGTGATGGCCAACCGTATGCATAGACAACGTCTTGACGGACGTCCACGAACAAATTTGGCATTTTTGACGTCGGAATCCCGATCACCCAAAAAATGGTGTGCAATAGCACACGAAAATCGTCAAAATGAGGCGTATGCTCGCTCCGGGGCTCGTTTGACCTTCCAAACGGCCCAGAAAACCCGTGATGGCCAACCGTATGCATAGACAACGTCTTGAAGGACGTCCACGAACAAATTTGGCATTTTTGACGTCGGAATCCTGATCACCCAAAAAATGGTGTGCAATAGCACACGAAAATCGTCAAAATGAGGCGTATGCTCGCTCCGGGGCTCGTTTGACCTTCCAAATGGCCCAGAAAACCCGTGATGGCCAACCGTATGCATAGACAACGTCTTGACGGACGTCCACGAACAAATTTGACATTTTTGACGTCGGAATCCTGATCACCCAAAAAATGGTGTGCAATAGCACACGAAAATCATCAAAATGAGGCGTCTGCTCGCTCCGGGGCTCGTTTGACCTTCCAAATGACCTAGAAAACCCGTGATGGCCAACCGTATGCATAGACAACGTCTTGACGGACGTCCACGAATAAATTTGGCATTTTTGACGTCGGAATCCCGATCACCCAAAAAATGGTGTGCAATAGCACACGAAAATCATCAAAATGAGGCGTATGCTCGCTCCGGGGCTCGTTTGACCTTCCAAATGACCCAGAAAACCCGTGATGGCCAACCGTATGCATAGACAACGTCTTGACGGACGTCCACGAACAAATTTTGCATTTTTGACGTCGGAATCCTGATCACCCAAAAAATGGTGTGCAATAGCACACGAAAATCATCAAAATGAGGCGTATGCTCGCTCCGGGGCTCGTTTGACCTTCCAAACGGCCCAGAAAACCCGTGATGGCCAACCGTATGCATAAACAACGTCTTGAAGGACGTCCACGAACAAATTTGGCATTTTTAACGTCGGAATCCTGATCACCCAAAAAATGGTGTGCAATAGCACACGAAAATCGTCAAAATGAGGCGTATGCTCGCTCCGGGGCTCGTTTGACCTTCCAAATGGCCCAGAAAACCCGTGATGGCCAACCGTATGCATAGACAACGTCTTGACGGACGTCCATGAACAAATTTGGCATTTTTGACGTTGGAATCCTGATCACCCAAAAAATGGTGTGCAATAGCACACGAAAATCGTCAAAATGAGGCGTATGCTTGCTCCGGGGCTCGTTTGACCTTCCAAATGGCCCAGAAAACCCGTGATGGCCAACCGTATGCATAGACAACGTCTTGACGGACATCCACGAACAAATTTGGCATTTTTGACGTCGGAATCCCGATCACCCAAAAAATGGTGTGCAATAGCACACAAAAATCGTCAAAATGAGGCATATGCTCGCTCCGGGGCTCGTTTGACCTTCCAAACGGCCCAGAAAACCCGTGATGGCCAACCGTATGCATAGACAACGTCTTGAAGGACGTCCACGAACAAATTTGGCATTTTTGACGTCGGAATCCCGATCACCCAAAAAATGGTGTGCAATAGCACACGAAAATCATCAAAATGAGGCGTCTGCTCGCTCCGGGGCTCGTTTGACCTTCCAAATGACCCAGAAAACCCGTGATGGCCAACCGTATGCATAGACAACGTCTTGACGGACGTCCACGAATAAATTTGGCATTTTTGACGTCGGAATCCCGATCACCCAAAAAATGGTGTGCAATAGCACACGAAAATCATCAAAATGAGGCGTATGATCGCTCCGGGGCTCGTTTGACCTTCCAAATGACCCAGAAAACCCGTGATGGCCAACCGTATGCATAGACAACGTCTTGACGGACGTCCACGAACAAATTTGGCATTTTTGACGTCGGAATCCTGATCACCCAAAAAATGGTGTGCAATAGCACACGAAAATCATCAAAATGAGGCGTATGCTCGCTCCGGGGCTCGTTTGACCTTCCAAACGGCCCAGAAAACCCGTGATGGCCAACCGTATGCATAGACAACATCTTGAAGGACGTCCACGATCAAATTTGGCATTTTTAACGTTGGAATCCTGATCACCCAAAAAATGGTGTGCAATAGCACACGAAAATCTTCAAAATGAGGCGTATGCTCGCTCTGGGGCTCGTTTGACCTTCCAAATGGCCCAGAAAACCCGTGATGGCCAACCGTATGCATAGACAACGTCTTGAAGGACGTCCACGAACAAATTTGGCATTTTTGACGTCGGAATCCTGATCACCCAAAAAATGGTGTGCAATAGCACACGAAAATCGTCAAAATGAGGCGTATGCTCGCTCCGGGGCTCGTTTGACCTTCCAAATGGCCCAGAAAACCCGTGATGGCCAACCGTATGCATAGACAACGTCTTGACGGACGTCCACGAACAAATTTGACATTTTTGACGTCGGAATCCTGATCACCCAAAAAATGGTGTGCAATAGCACACGAAAATCATCAAAATGAGGCGTATGCTCGCTCCGGGGCTCGTTTGACCTTCCAAATGGCCCAGAAAACCCGTGATGGCCAACCGTATGCATAGACAACGTCTTGACGGACGTCCACGAACAAATTTGGCATTTTTAACGTCGGAATCCCGATCACCCAAAAAATGGTGTGCAATAGCACACGAAAATCGTCAAAATGAGGCGTATGCTCGCTCCGGGGCTCGTTTGACCTTCCAAATGACCCAGAAAACCCGTGATGGCAAACCGTATGCATAGACAACGTCTTGACGGACGTCCACGAATAAATTTGGCATTTTTGACGTCGGAATCCTGATCACCCAAAAAATGGTGTGCAATAGCACACGAAAATCATCAAAATGAGGCGTATGCTCGCTCCGGGGCTCGTTTGACCTTCCAAATGACCCAGAAAACCCGTGATGGCCAACCGTATGCATAGACAACGTCTTGACGGACGTCCACGAACAAATTTGGCATTTTTGACGTCGGAATCCTGATCACCCAAAAAATGGTGTGCAATAGCACACGAAAATCATCAAAATGAGGCGTATGCTCGCTCCGGGGCTCGTTTGACCTTCCAAATGACCCAGAAAACCCGTGATGGCCAACCGTATGCATAGACAACGTCTTGACGGACGTCCACGAACAAATTTGGCATTTTTGACGTCGGAATCCCGATCACCCAAAAAATGGTGTGCAATAGCACACGAAAATCATCAAAATGAGGCGTCTGCTCGCTCCGGGGCTCGTTTGACCTTCCAAATGACCCAGAAAACCCGTGATGGCAAACCGTATGCATAGACAACGTCTTGACGGACGTCCACGAATAAATTTGGCATTTTTGACGTCGGAATCCCGATCACCCAAAAAATGGTGTGCAATAGCACACGAAAATCATCAAAATGAGGCGTATGCTCGCTCCGGGGCTCGTTTGACCTTCCAAATGACCCAGAAAACCCGTGATGGCCAACCGTATGCATAGACAACGTCTTGACGGACGTCCACGAACAAATTTGGCATTTTTGACGTCGGAATCCTGATCACCCAAAAAATGGTGTGCAATAGCACACGAAAATCATCAAAATGAGGCGTATGCTCGCTCCGGGGCTCGTTTGACCTTCCAAACGGCCCAGAAAACCCGTGATGGCCAACCGTATGCATAGACAACGTCTTGAAGGACGTCCACGAACAAATTTGGCATTTTTAACGTCGGAATCCTGATCACCCAAAAAATGGTGTGCAATAGCACACGAAAATCATCAAAATGAGGCGTATGCTCGCTCCGGGGCTCGTTTGACCTTCCAAATGACCCAGAAAACCCGTGATGGCCAACCGTATGCATAGACAACGTCTTGACGGACGTCCACGAACAAATTTGGCATTTTTGACGTCGGAATCCCGATCACCCAAAAAATGGTGTGCAATAGCACACGAAAATCATCAAAATGAGGCGTCTGCTCGCTCCGGGGCTCGTTTGACCTTCCAAATGACCCAGAAAACCCGTGATGGCAAACCGTATGCATAGACAACGTCTTGACGGACGTCCACGAATAAATTTGGCATTTTTGACGTCGGAATCCCGATCACCCAAAAAATGGTGTGCAATAGCACACGAAAATCATCAAAATGAGGCGTATGCTCGCTCCGGGGCTCGTTTGACCTTCCAAATGACCCAGAAAACCCGTGATGGCCAACCGTATGCATAGACAACGTCTTGACGGACGTCCACGAACAAATTTGGCATTTTTGACGTCGGAATCCTGATCACCCAAAAAATGGTGTGCAATAGCACACGAAAATCATCAAAATGAGGCGTATGCTCGCTCCGGGGCTCGTTTGACCTTCCAAACGGCCCAGAAAACCCGTGATGGCCAACCGTATGCATAGACAACGTCTTGAAGGACGTCCACGAACAAATTTGGCATTTTTAACGTCGGAATCCTGATCACCCAAAAAATGGTGTGCAATAGCACACGAAAATCGTCAAAATGAGGCGTATGCTCGCTCCGGGGCTCGTTTGACCTTCCAAATGGCCCAGAAAACCCGTGATGGCCAACCGTATGCATAGACAACGTCTTGACGGACGTCCACGAACAAATTTGGCATTTTTGACGTTGGAATCCTGATCACCCAAAAAATGGTGTGCAATAGAACACGAAAATCGTCAAAATGAGGCGTATGCTCGCTCCGGGGCTCGTTTGACCTTCCAAATGGCCCAGAAAACCCGTGATGGCCAACCGTATGCATAGACAACGTCTTGACGGACGTCCACGAACAAATTTGGCATTTTTGACGTCGGAATCCCGATCACCCAAAAAATGGTGTGCAATAGCACACGAAAATCGTCAAAATGAGGCGTATGCTCGCTCCGGGGCTCGTTTGACCTTCCAAACGGCCCAGAAAACCCGTGATGGCCAACCGTATGCATAGACAACGTCTTGAAGGACGTCCACGAACAAATTTGGCATTTTTGACGTCGGAATCCTGATCACCCAAAAAATGGTGTGCAATAGCACACGAAAATCGTCAAAATGAGGCGTATGCTCGCTCCGGGGCTCGTTTGACCTTCCAAATGGCCCAGAAAACCCGTGATGGCCAACCGCATGCATAGACAACGTCTTGACGGACGTCCACGAACAAATTTGACATTTTTGACGTCGGAATCCTGATCACCCAAAAAATGGTGTGCAATAGCACACGAAAATCATCAAAATGAGGCGTATGCTCGCTCCGGGGCTCGTTTGACCTTCCAAATGGCCCAGAAAACCCGTGATGGCCAACCGTATGCATAGACAACGTCTTGACGGACGTCCACGAACAAATTTGACATTTTTGACGTCGGAATCCCGATCACCCAAAAAATGGTGTGCAATAGCACACGAAAATCGTCAAAATGAGGCGTATGCTCGCTCCGGGGCTCGTTTGACCATCCAAACGGCCCAGAAAACCCGTGATGGCCAACCGTATGCATAGACAACGTCTTGAAGGACGTCCACGAACAAATTTGGCATTTTTGACGTCGGAATCCTGATCACCCAAAAAATGGTGTGCAATAGCACACGAAAATCGTCAAAATGAGGCGTATGCTCGCTCCGGGGCTCGTTTGACCTTCCATATGGCCCAGAAAACCCGTGATGGCCAACCGTATGCATAGACAACGTCTTGACGGACGTCCATGAACAAATTTGACATTTTTGACGTCGGAATCCTGATCACCCAAAAAATGGTGTGCAATAGCACACGAAAATCATCAAAATGAGGCGTCTGCTCGCTCCGGGGCTCGTTTGACCTTCCAAATGACCCAGAAAACCCGTGATGGCCAACCGTATGCATAGACAACGTCTTGACGGACGTCCACGAATAAATTTGGCATTTTTGACGTCGGAATCCCGATCACCCAAAAAATGGTGTGCAATAGCACACGAAAATCATCAAAATGAGGCGTATGCTCGCTCCGGGGCTCGTTTGACCTTCCAAATGACCCAGAAAACCCGTGATGGCCAACCGTATGCATAGACAACGTCTTGACGGACGTCCACGAACAAATTTGGCATTTTTGACGTCGGAATCCTGATCACCCAAAAAATGGTGTGCAATAGCACACGAAAATCATCAAAATGAGGCGTATGCTCGCTCCGGGGCTCGTTTGACCTTCCAAACGGCCCAGAAAACCCGTGATGGCCAACCGTATGCATAGACAACGTCTTGAAGGACGTCCACGAACAAATTTGGCATTTTTAACGTCGGAATCCTGATCACCCAAAAAATGGTGTGCAATAGCACACGAAAATCGTCAAAATGAGGCGTATGCTCGCTCCGGGGCTCGTTTGACCTTCCAAATGGCCCAGAAAACCCGTGATGGCCAACCGTATGCATAGACAACGTCTTGACGGACGTCCACGAACAAATTTGGCATTTTTGACGTTGGAATCCTGATCACCCAAAAAATGGTGTGCAATAGCACACGAAAATCGTCAAAATGAGGCGTATGCTCGCTCCGGGGCTCGTTTGACCTTCCAAATGGCCCAGAAAACCCGTGATGGCCAACCGTATGCATAGACAACGTCTTGACGGACGTCCACGAACAAATTTGGCATTTTTGACGTCGGAATTCCGATCACCCAAAAAATGGTGTGCAATAGCACACGAAAATCGTCAAAATGAGGCGTATGCTCACTCCGAGGCTCGTTTGACCTTCCAAACGGCCCAGAAAACCCGTGATGGCCAACCGTATGCATAGACAACGTCTTGACGGACGTCCACGAACAAATTTGGCATTTTTGACGTTGGAATCCTGATCACCCAAAAAATGGTGTGCAATAGCACACGAAAATCGTCAAAATGAGGCGTATGCTCGCTCCGGGGCTCGTTTGACCTTCCAAATGGCCCAGAAAACCCGTGATGGCCAACCGTATGCATAGACAACGTCTTGACGGACGTCCACGAACAAATTTGGCATTTTTGACGTCGGAATCCCGATCACCCAAAAAATGGTGTGCAATAGCACACGAAAATCATCAAAATGAGGCGTATGCTCGCTCTGGGGCTCGTTTGACCTTCCAAACGGCCCAGAAAACCCGTGATGGCCAACCGTATGAATAGACAACGTCTTGAAGGACGTCCACGAACAAATTTGGCATTTTTGACGTCGGAATCCCGATCACCCAAAAAATGGTGTGCAATAGCACACGAAAATCGTCAAAATGAGGCGTATGCTCGCTCCGGGGCTCGTTTGACCTTCCAAACGGCCCAGAAAACCCGTGATGGCCAACCGTATGCATAGACAACGTCTTGAAGGACGTCCACGAACAAATTTGGCATTTTTGACGTCGGAATCCTGATCACCCAAAAAATGGTGTGCAATAGCACACGAAAATCGTCAAAATGAGGCGTATGCTCGCTCCGGGGCTCGTTTGACCTTCCAAATGGCCCAGAAAACCCGTGATGGCCAACCGTATGCATAGACAACGTCTTGACGGACGTCCACGAACAAATTTGGCATTTTTGACGTCGGAATCCCGATCACCCAAAAAATGGTGTGCAATAGCACACGAAAATCGTCAAAATGAGGCGTATGCTCGCTCCGGGGCTCGTTTGACCTTCTAAACGGCCCAGAAAACCCGTGATGGCCAACCGTATGCATAGACAACGTCTTGAAGGACGTCCACGAACAAATTTGGCATTTTTGACGTCGGAATCCCGATCACCCAAAAAATGGTGTGCAATAGCACACGAAAATCGTCAAAATGAGGCGTATGCTCGCTCCGGGGCTCGTTTGACCTTCCAAATGGCCCAGAAAACCCGTGATGGCCAACCGTATGCATAGACAACGTCTTGACGGACGTCCACGAACAAATTTGACATTTTTGACGTCGGAATCCTGATCACCCAAAAAATGGTGTGCAATAGCACACGAAAATCATCAAAATGAGGCGTCTGCTCGCTCCGGGGCTCGTTTGACCTTCCAAATGACCCAGAAAACCCGTGATGGCCAACCGTATGCATAGACAACGTCTTGACGGACGTCCACGAATAAATTTGGCATTTTTGACGTCGGAATCCCGATCACCCAAAAAATGGTGTGCAATAGCACACGAAAATCATCAAAATGAGGCGTATGCTCGCTCCGGGGCTCGTTTGACCTTCCAAATGACCCAGAAAACCCGTGATGGCCAACCGTATGCATAGACAACGTCTTGACGGACGTCCACGAACAAATTTGGCATTTTTGACGTTGGAATCCTGATCACCCAAAAAATGGTGTGCAATAGCACACGAAAATCATCAAAATGAGGCGTATGCTCGCTCCGGGGCTCGTTTGACCTTCCAAACGGCCCAGAAAACCCGTGATGGCCAACCGTATGCATAGACAACGTCTTGAAGGACGTCCACGAACAAATTTGGCATTTTTAACGTCGGAATCCTGATCACCCAAAAAATGGTGTGCAATAGCACACGAAAATCGTCAAAATGAGGCGTATGCTCGCTCCGGGGCTCGTTTGACCTTCCAAATGGCCCAGAAAACCCGTGATGGCCAACCGTATGCATAGACAACGTCTTGACGGACGTCCACGAACAAATTTGGCATTTTTGACGTTGGAATCCTGATCACCCAAAAAATGGTGTGCAATAGCACACGAAAATCATCAAAATGAGGCGTATGCTCGCTCCGGGGCTCGTTTGACCTTCCAAACGGCCCAGAAAACCCGTGATGGCCAACCGTATGCATAGACAACGTCTTGACGGACGTCCACGAACAAATTTGGCATTTTTGACGTTGGAATCCCGATCACCCAAAAAATGGTGTGCAATAGCACACGAAAATCGTCAAAATGAGGCGTATGCTCGCTCCGGGTCTCGTTTGACCTTCCAAACGGCCCAGAAAACCCGTGATGGCCAACCGTATGCATAGACAACGTCTTGACTGACGTCCACGAAAAAATTTGGCATTTTTGACGTCGGAATCCTGATCACCCAAAAAATGGTGTGCAATAGCACACGAAAATCGTCAAAATGAGGCGTATGCTCGCTCCGGGGCTCGTTTGACCTTCCAAATGGCCCAGAAAACCCGTGATGGCCAACCGCATGCATAGACAACGTCTTGACGGACGTCCACGAACAAATTTGACATTTTTGACGTCGGAATCCTGATCACCCAAAAAATGGTGTGCAATAGCACACGAAAATCATCAAAATGAGGCGTCTGCTCGCTCCGGGGCTCGTTTGACCTTCCAAATGACCCAGAAAACCCGTGATGGCCAACCGTATGCATAGAAAACGTCTTGACGGACGTCCACGAATAAATTTGGCATTTTTGACGTCGGAATCCCGATCACCCAAAAAATGGTGTGCAATAGCACACGAAAATCATCAAAATGAGGCGTATGCTCGCTCCGGGGCTCGTTTGACCTTCCAAATGACCCAGAAAACCCGTGATGGCCAACCGTATGCATAGACAACGTCTTGACGGACGTCCACGAACAAATTTGGCATTTTTGACGTTGGAATCCTGATCACCCAAAAAATGGTGTGCAATAGCACACGAAAATCATCAAAATGAGGCGTATGCTCGCTCCGGGGCTCGTTTGACCTTCCAAACGGCCCAGAAAACCCGTGATGGCCAACCGTATGCATAGACAACGTCTTGAAGGACGTCCACGAACAAATTTGGCATTTTTAACGTCGGAATCCTGATCACCCAAAAAATGGTGTGCAATAGCACACGAAAATCGTCAAAATGAGGCGTATGCTCGCTCCGGGGCTCGTTTGACCTTCCAAATGGCCCAGAAAACCCGTGATGGCCAACCGTATGCATAGACAACGTCTTGACGGACGTCCACGAACAAATTTGGCATTTTTGACGTTGGAATCCTGATCACCCAAAAAATGGTGTGCAATAGCACACGAAAATCATCAAAATGAGGCGTATGCTCGCTCCGGGGCTCGTTTGACCTTCCAAACGGCCCAGAAAACCCGTGATGGCCAACCGTATGCATAGACAACGTCTTGACGGACGTCCACGAACAAATTTGGCATTTTTGACGTTGGAATCCCGATCACCCAAAAAATGGTGTGCAATAGCACACGAAAATCGTCAAAATGAGGCGTATGCTCGCTCCGGGTCTCGTTTGACCTTCCAAACGGCCCAGAAAACCCGTGATGGCCAACCGTATGCATAGACAACGTCTTGACTGACGTCCACGAACAAATTTGGCATTTTTGACGTTGGAATCCTGATCACCCAAAAAATGGTGTGCAATAGCACACGAAAATCGTCAAAATGAGGCGTATGCTCGCTCCGGGGCTCGTTTGACCTTCCAAATGGCCCAGAAAACCCGTGATGGCCAACCGTATGCATAGACAACGTCTTGACGGACGTCCACGAACAAATTTGGCATATTTGACGTCGGAATCCCGATCACCCAAAAAATGGTGTGCAATAGCACACGAAAATCGTCAAAATGAGGCGTATGCTCGCTCCGGGGCTCGTTTGACCTTCCAAACGGCCCATAAAACCCGTGATGGCCAACCGTATGCATAGACAACGTCTTGAAGGACGTCCACGAACAAATTTGGCATTTTTGACGTCGGAATCCTGATCACCCAAAAAATGGTGTGCAATAGCACACGAAAATCGTCAAAATGAGGCGTATGCTCGCTCCGGGGCTCGTTTGACCTTCCAAATGGCCCAGAAAACCCGTGATGGCCAACCGTATGCATAGACAACGTCTTGACGGACGTCCACGAACAAATTTGACATTTTTGACGTCGGAATCCTGATCACCCAAAAAATGGTGTGCAATAGCACACGAAAATCATCAAAATGAGGCGTATGCTCGCTCCGGGGCTCGTTTGACCTTCCAAATGGCCCAGAAAACCCGTGATGGCCAACCGTATGCATAGACAACGTCTTGACGGACGTCCACGAACAAATTTGGCATTTTTGACGTCGGAATCCCGATCACCCAAAAAATGGTGTGCAATAGCACACGAAAATCGTCAAAATGAGGCGTATGCTCGCTCCGGGGCTCGTTTGACCTTCCAAACGGCCCAGAAAACCCGTGATGGCCAACCGTATGCATAGACAACGTCTTGAAGGACGTCCACGAACAAATTTGGCATTTTTGACGTCGGAATCCTGATCAACCAAAAAATGGTGTGCAATAGCACACGAAAATCGTCAAAATGAGGCGTATGCTCGCTCCGGGGCTCGTTTGACCTTCCAAATGGCCCAGAAAACCCGTGATGGCCAACCGTATGCATAGACAACGTCTTGACGGACGTCCACGAACAAATTTGACATTTTTGACGTCGGAATCCTGATCACCCAAAAAATGGTGTGCAATAGCACACGAAAATCATCAAAATGAGGCGTATGCTCGC
The DNA here is from genome assembly GCF_036512215.1 of Solanum lycopersicum. Lineage (NCBI taxonomy): Eukaryota > Viridiplantae > Streptophyta > Magnoliopsida > Solanales > Solanaceae > Solanum > Solanum lycopersicum. The sequence goes on along the minus strand of NC_090802.1, from coordinate 4,917,055 downwards.
TCCGGGGCTCGTTTGACCTTCCAAATGGCCCAGAAAACCCGTGATGGCCAACCGTATGCATAGACAACGTCTTGACGGACGTCCACGAACAAATTTGGCATTTTTGACGTCGGAATCCCGATCACCCAAAAAATGGTGTGCAATAGCACACGAAAATCGTCAAAATGAGGCGTATGCTCGCTCCGGGGCTTGTTTGACCTTCCAAACGGCCCAGAAAACCCGTGATGGCCAACCGTATGCATAGACAACGTCTTGAAGGACGTCCACGAACAAATTTGGCATTTTTGACGTCGGAATCCTGATCACCCAAAAAATGGTGTGCAATAGCACACGAAAATCGTCAAAATGAGGCGTATGCTCGCTCCGGGGCTCGTTTGACCTTCCAAATGGCCCAGAAAACCCGTGATGGCCAACCGTATGCATAGACAACGTCTTGACGGACGTCCACGAACAAATTTGACATTTTTGACGTCGGAATCCTGATCACCCAAAAAATGGTGTGCAATAGCACACGAAAATCATCAAAATGAGGCGTCTGCTCGCTCCGGGGCTCGTTTGACCTTCCAAATGACCCAGAAAACCCGTGATGGCCAACCGTATGCATAGACAACATCTTGACGGACGTCCACGAATAAATTTGGCATTTTTGACGTCGGAATCCCGATCACCCAAAAAATGGTGTGCAATAGCACACGAAAATCATCAAAATGAGGCGTATGCTCGCTCCGGGGCTCGTTTGACCTTCCAAATGACCCAGAAAACCCGTGATGGCCAACCGTATGCATAGACAACGTCTTGACGGACGTCCACGAATAAATTTGGCATTTTTGACGTCGGAATCCCGATCACCCAAAAAATGGTGTGCAATAGCACACGAAAATCATCAAAATGAGGCGTATGCTCGCTCCGGGGCTCGTTTGACCTTCCAAACGGCCCAGAAAACCCGTGATGGCCAACCGTATGCATAGACAACGTCTTGAAGGACGTCCACGAACAAATTTGGCATTTTTAACGTCGGAATCCTGATCACCCAAAAAATGGTGTGCAATAGCACACGAAAATCGTCAAAATGAGGCGTATGCTCGCTCCGGGGCTCGTTTGACCTTCCAAATGGCCCAGAAAACCCGTGATGGCCAACCGTATGCATAGACAACGTCTTGACGGACGTCCACGAACAAATTTGGCATTTTTGACGTTGGAATCCTGATCACCCAAAAAATGGTGTGCAATAGAACACGAAAATCGTCAAAATGAGGCGTATGCTCGCTCCGGGGCTCGTTTGACCTTCCAAATGGCCCAGAAAACCCGTGATGGCCAACCGTATGCATAGACAACGTCTTGACGGACGTCCACGAACAAATTTAGCATTTTTGACGTCGGAATCCCGATCACCCAAAAAATGGTGTGCAATAGCACACGAAAATCGTCAAAATGAGGCGTATGCTCGCTCCGGGGCTCGTTTGACCTTCCAAACGGCCCAGAAAACCCGTGATGGCCAACTGTATGCATAGACAACGTCTTGAAGGACGTCCACGAACAAATTTGGCATTTTTGACGTCGGAATCCTGATCACCCAAAAAATGGTGTGCAATAGCACACGAAAATCGTCAAAATGAGGCGTATGCTCGCTCCGGGGCTCGTTTGACCTTCCAAATGGCCCAGAAAACCCGTGATGGCCAACCGTATGCATAGACAACGTCTTGACGGACGTCCACGAACAAATTTGACATTTTTGACGTCGGAATCCTGATCACCCAAAAAATGGTGTGCAATAGCACCCGAAAATCATCAAAATGAGGCGTATGCTCGCTCCGGGGCTCGTTTGACCTTCCAAATGGCCCAGAAAACCCGTGATGGCCAACCGTATGCATAGACAACGTCTTGACGGACGTCCACGAACAAATTTGGCATTTTTGACGTCGGAATCCCGATCACCCAAAAAATGGTGTGCAATAGCACACGAAAATCGTCAAAATGAGGCGTATGCTCGCTCCGGGGCTCGTTTGACCTTCCAAACGGCCCAGAAAACCCGTGATGGCCAACCGTATGCATAGACAACGTCTTGAAGGACGTCCACGAACAAATTTGGCATTTTTGACGTCGGAATCCTGATCACCCAAAAAATGGTGTGCAATAGCACACGAAAATCGTCAAAATGAGGCGTATGCTCGCTCCGGGGCTCGTTTGACCTTCCAAATGGCCCAGAAAACCCGTGATGGCCAACCGTATGCATAGACAACGTCTTGACGGACGTCCACGAACAAATTTGACATTTTTGACGTCGGAATCCTGATCACCCAAAAAATGGTGTGCAATAGCACACGAAAATCATCAAAATGAGGCGTCTGCTCGCTCCGGGGCTCGTTTGACCTTCCAAATGACCCAGAAAACCCGTGATGGCCAACCGTATGCATAGACAACGTCTTGACGGACGTCCACGAATAAATTTGGCATTTTTGACGTCGGAATCCCGATCACCCAAAAAATGGTGTGCAATAGCACACGAAAATCATCAAAATGAGGCGTATGCTCGTTCCGGGGCTCGTTTGACCTTCCAAATGACCCAGAAAACCCGTGATGGCCAACCGTATGCATAGACAACGTTTTGACGGACGTCCACAAACAAATTTGGCATTTTTGACGTCGGAATCCTGATCACCCAAAAAATGGTGTGCAATAGCACACGAAAATCATCAAAATGAGGCGTATGCTCGCTCCGGGGCTCGTTTGACCTTCCAAACGGCCCAGAAAACCCGTGATGGCCAACCGTATGCATAGACAACGTCTTGAAGGACGTCCACGAACAAATTTGGCATTTTTAACGTCGGAATCCTGATCACCCAAAAAATGGTGTGCAATAGCACACGAAAATCGTCAAAATGAGGCGTATGCTCGCTCCGGGGCTCGTTTGACCTTCCAAATGGCCCAGAAAACCCGTGATGGCCAACCGTATGCATAGACAACGTCTTGACGGACGTCCACGAACAAATTTGGCATTTTTGACGTTGGAATCCTGATCACCCAAAAAATGGTGTGCAATAGCACACGAAAATCGTCAAAATGAGGCGTATGCTCGCTCCGGGGCTCGTTTGACCTTCCAAATGGCCCAGAAAACCCGTGATGGACAACCGTATGCATAGACAACGTCTTGACGGACGTCCACGAACAAATTTGGCATTTTTGACGTCGGAATCCCGATCACCCAAAAAATGGTGTGCAATAGCACACGAAAATCGTCAAAATGAGGCGTATGCTCGCTCCGGGGCTCGTTTGACCTTCCAAACGGCCCAGAAAACCCGTGATGGCCAACCGTATGCATAGACAACGTCTTGAAGGACGTCCACGAACAAATTTGGCATTTTTGACGTCGGAATCCTGATCACCCAAAAAATGGTGTGCAATAGCACACGAAAATCGTCAAAATGAGGCGTATGCTCGCTCCGGGGCTCGTTTGACCTTCCAAACGGCCCAGAAAACCCGTGATGGCCAACCGTATGCATAGACAACGTCTTGAAGGACGTCCACGAACAAATTTGGCATTTTTGACGTCGGAATCCTGATCACCCAAAAAATGGTGTGCAATAGCACACGAAAATCGTCAAAATGAGGCGTATGCTCGCTCCGGGGCTCGTTTGACCTTCCAAATGGCCCAGAAAACCCGTGATGGCCAACCGTATGCATAGACAACGTCTTGACGGACGTCCACGAACAAATTTGACATTTTTGACGTCGGAATCCTGATCACCCAAAAAATGGTGTGCAATAGCACACGAAAATCATCAAAATGAGGCGTCTGCTCGCTCCGGGGCTCGTTTGACCTTCCAAATGACCCAGAAAACCCGTGATGGCCAACCGTATGCATAGACAACGTCTTGACGGACGTCCACGAATAAATTTGGCATTTTTGACGTCGGAATCCCGATCACCCAAAAAATGGTGTGCAATAGCACACGAAAATCATCAAAATGAGGCGTATGCTCGCTCCGGGGCTCGTTTGACCTTCCAAATGACCCAGAAAACCCGTGATGGCCAACCGTATGCATAGACAACGTCTTGACGGACGTCCACGAACAAATTTGGCATTTTTGACGTCGGAATCCTGATCACCCAAAAAATGGTGTGCAATAGCACACGAAAATCATCAAAATGAGGCGTATGCTCGCTCCGGGGCTCGTTTGACCTTCCAAACGGCCCAGAAAACCCGTGATGGCCAACCGTATGCATAGACAACGTCTTGAAGGACGTCCACGAACAAATTTGGCATTTTTAACGTCGGAATCCTGATCACCCAAAAAATGGTGTGCAATAGCACACGAAAATCGTCAAAATGAGGCGTATGCTCGCTCCGGGGCTCGTTTGACCTTCCAAATGGCCCAGAAAACCCGTGATGGCCAACCGTATGCATAGACAACGTCTTGACGGACGTCCACGAACAAATTTGGCATTTTTGACGTTGGAATCCTGATCACCCAAAAAATGGTGTGCAATAGCACACGAAAATCGTCAAAATGAGGCGTATGCTCGCTCCGGGGCTCGTTTGACCTTCCAAATGGCCCAGAAAACCCGTGATGGCCAACCGTATGCATAGACAACGTCTTGACGGACGTCCACGAACAAATTTGGCATTTTTGACGTCGGAATCCCGATCACCCAAAAAATGGTGTGCAATAGCACACGAAAATCGTCAAAATGAGGCGTATGCTCGCTCCGGGGCTCGTTTGACCTTCCAAACGGCCCAGAAAACCCGTGATGGCCAACCGTATGCATAGACAACGTCTTGAAGGACGTCCACAAACAAATTTGGCATTTTTGACGTCGGAATCCTGATCACCCAAAAAATGGTGTGCAATAGCACACGAAAATCGTCAAAATGAGGCGTATGCTCGCTCCGGGGCTCGTTTGACCTTCCAAATGGCCCAGAAAACCCTTGATGGCCAACCGTATGCATAGACAACGTCTTGACGGACGTCCACGAACAAATTTGACATTTTTGACGTCGGAATCCTGATCACCCAAAAAGTGGTGTGCAATAGCACACGAAAATCATCAAAATGAGGCGTATGCTCGCTCCGGGGCTCGTTTGACCTTCCAAATGGCCCAGAAAACCCGTGATGGCCAACCGTATGCATAGACAACGTCTTGACGGACGTCCACGAACAAATTTGGCATTTTTGACGTCGGAATCCCGATCACCCAAAAAATGGTGTGCAATAGCACACGAAAATCGTCAAAATGAGGCGTATGCTCGCTCCGGGGCTCGTTTGACCTTCCAAACGGCCCAGAAAACCCGTGATGGCCAACCGTATGCATAGACAACGTCTTGAAGGACGTCCACGAACAAATTTGGCATTTTTGACGTCGGAATCCTGATCACCCAAAAAATGGTGTGCAATAGCACACGAAAATCGTCAAAATGAGGCGTATGCTCGCTCCGGGGCTCGTTTGACCTTCCAAATGGCCCAGAAAACCCGTGATGGCCAACCGTATGCATAGAAAACGTCTTGACGGATGTCCACGAACAAATTTGACATTTTTGACGTCGGAATCCTGATCACCCAAAAAATGGTGTGCAATAGCACACGAAAATCATCAAAATGAGGGATCTGCTCGCTCCGGGGCTCGTTTGACCTTCCAAATGACCCAGAAAACCCGTGATGGCCAACCGTATGCATAGACAACGTCTTGACGGACGTCCACGAATAAATTTGGCATTTTTGACGTCGGAATCCCGATCACCCAAAAAATGGTGTGCAATAGCACACGAAAATCATCAAAATGAGGCGTATGCTCGCTCCGGGGCTCGTTTGACCTTCCAAATGGCCCAGAAAACCCGTGATGGCCAACTGTATGCATAGACAACGTCTTGACGGACGTCCACGAACAAATTTGGCATTTTTGACGTCGGAATCCTGATCACCCAAAAAATGGTGTGCAATAGCACACGAAAATCATCAAAATGAGGCGTATGCTCGCTCCGGGGCTCGTTTGACCTTCCAAACGGCCCAGAAAACCCGTGATGGCCAACCGTATGCATAGACAACGTCTTGAAGGACGTCCACGAACAAATTTGGCATTTTTAACGTCGGAATCCTGATCACCCAAAAAATGGTGTGCAATAGCACACGAAAATCGTCAAAATGAGGCGTATGCTCGCTCCGGGGCTCGTTTGACCTTCCAAATGGCCCAGAAAACCCGTGATGGCCAACCGTATGCATAGACAACGTCTTGACGGACGTCCACGAACAAATTTGGCATTTTTGACGTTGGAATCCTGATCACCCAAAAAATGGTGTGCAATAGCACACGAAAATCGTCAAAATGAGGCGTATGCTCGCTCCGGGGCTCGTTTGACCTTCCAAATGGCCCAGAAAACCCGTGATGGCCAACCGTATGCATAGACAACGTCTTGACGGACGTCCACGAACAAATTTGGCATTTTTGACGTCGGAATCCCGATCACCCAAAAAGTGGTGTGCAATAGCACACGAAAATCGTCAAAATGAGGCGTATGCTCGCTCCGGGGCTCGTTTGACCTTCCAAACGGCCCAGAAAACCCGTGATGGCCAACTGTATGCATAGACAACGTCTTGAAGGACGTCCACGAACAAATTTGGCATTTTTGACGTCGGAATCCTGATCACCCAAAAAATGGTGTGCAATAGCACACGAAAATCGTCAAAATGAGGCGTATGCTCGCTCCGGGGCTCGTTTGACCTTCCAAATGGCCCAGAAAACCCGTGATGGCCAACCGTATGCATAGACAACGTCTTGACGGACATCCACGAACAAATTTGACATTTTTGACGTCGGAATCCTGATCACCCAAAAAATGGTGTGCAATAGCACACGAAAATCATCAAAATGAGGCGTATGCTCGCTCCGGGGCTCGTTTGACCTTCCAAATGGCCCAGAAAACCCGTGATGGCCAACCGTATGCATAGACAACGTCTTGACGGACGTCCAGGAACAAATTTGGCATTTTTGACGTCGGAATCCTGATCACCCAAAAAATGGTGTGCAATAGCACACGAAAATCGTCAAAATGAGGCATATGCTCGCTCCGGGGCTCGTTTGACCTTCCAAACGGCCCAGAAAACCCGTGATGGCCAACCGTATGCATAGACAACGTCTTGAAGGACGTCCACGAACAAATTTGGCATTTTTGACGTCGGAATCCTGATCACCCAAAAAATGGTGTGCAATAGCACACGAAAATCGTCAAAATGAGGCGTATGCTCGCTCCGGGGCTCGTTTGACCTTCCAAATGGCCCAGAAAACCCGTGATGGCCAACCGTATGCATAGACAACGTCTTGACGGACGTCCACGAACAAATTTGACATTTTTGACGTCGGAATCCTGATCACCCAAAAAATGGTGTGCAATAGCACACGAAAATCATCAAAATGAGGCGTCTGCTCGCTCCGGGGCTCGTTTGACCTTCCAAATGACCCAGAAAACCCGTGATGGCCAACCGTATGCATAGACAACGTCTTGACAGACGTCCACGAATAAATTTGGCATTTTTGATGTCGGAATCCCGATCACCCAAAAAATGGTGTGCAATAGCACACGAAAATCATCAAAATGAGGCGTATGCTCGCTCCGGGGCTCGTTTGACCTTCCAAATGACCCAGAAAACCCGTGATGGCCAACCGTATGCATAGACAACGTCTTGACGGACGTCCACGAACAAATTTGGCATTTTTGACGTCGGAATCCTGATCACCCAAAAAATGGTGTGCAATAGCACACGAAAATCATTAAAATGAGGCGTATGCTCGCTCCGGGGCTCGTTTGACCTTCCAAACGGCCCAGAAAACCCGTGATGGCCAACCGTATGCATAGACAACGTCTTGAAGGACGTCCACGAACAAATTTGGCATTTTTAACGTCGGAATCCTGATCACCCAAAAAATGGTGTGCAATAGCACACGAAAATCGTCAAAATGAGGCGTATGCTCGCTCCAGGGCTCGTTTGACCTTCCAAATGGCCCAGAAAACCCGTGATGGCCAACCTTATGCATAGACAACGTCTTGACGGACGTCCACGAACAAATTTGGCATTTTTGACGTTGGAATCCTGATCACCCAAAAAATGGTGTGCAATAACACACGAAAATCGTCAAAATGAGGCGTATGCTCGCTCCGGGGCTCGTTCGACCTTCCAAATGGCCCAGAAAACCCGTGATGGCCAACCGTATGCATAGACAACGTCTTGACGGACGTCCACGAACAAATTTGGCATTTTTGACGTCGGAATCCCGATCACCCAAAAAATGGTGTGCAATAGCACACGAAAATCGTCAAAATGAGGCGTATGCTCGCTCCGGGGCTCGTTTGACCTTCCAAACGGCCCAGAAAACCCGTGATGGCCAACCGTATGCATAGACAACGTCTTGAAGGACGTCCACGAACAAATTTGGCATTTTTGACGTCGGAATCCTGATCACCCAAAAAATGGTGTGCAATAGCACACGAAAATCGTCAAAATGAGGCGTATGCTCGCTCCGGGGCTCGTTTGACCTTCTAAATGGCCCAGAAAACCCGTGATGGCCAACCGTATGCATAGACAACGTCTTGACGGACGTCCACGAACAAATTTGGCATTTTTGACGTCGGAATCCCGATCACCCAAAAAATGGTGTGCAATAGCACACGAAAATCGTCAAAATGAGGCGTATGCTCGCTCCGGGGCTCGTTTGACCTTCCAAACGGCCCAGAAAACCCGTGATGGCCAACCGTATGCATAGACAACGTCTTGAAGGACGTCCACGAACAAATTTGGCATTTTTGACGTCGGAATCCTGATCACCCAAAAAATGGTGTGCAATAGAAAACGAAAATCGTCAAAATGAGGCGTATGCTCGCTCCGGGGCTCGTTTGACCTTCCAAATGGCCCAGAAAACCCGTGATGGCCAACCGTATGCATAGACAACGTCTTGACGGACGTCCACGAACAAATTTGACATTTTTGACGTCGGAATCCTGATCACCCAAAAAATGGTGTGCAATAGCACACGAAAATCATCAAAATGAGGCGTCTGCTCGCTCCGGGGCTCGTTTGACCTTCCAAATGACCCAGAAAACCCGTGATGGCCAACCGTATGCATAGACAACGTCTTGACGGACGTCCACGAATAAATTTGGCATTTTTGACGTCGGAATCCCGATCACCCAAAAAATGGTGTGCAATAGCACACGAAAATCATCAAAATGAGGCGTATGCTCGCTCCGGGGCTCGTTTGACCTTCCAAATGACCCAGAAAACCCGTGATGGCCAACCGTATGCATAGACAACGTCTTGACGGACGTCCACGAACAAATTTGGCATTTTTGACGTCGGAATCCTGATCACCCAAAAAATGGTGTGCAATAGCACACGAAAATCATCAAAATGAGGCGTATGCTCGCTCCGGGGCTCGTTTGACCTTCCAAACGGCCCAGAAAACCCGTGATGGCCAACCGTATGCATAGACAACGTCTTGAAGGACGTCCACGAACAAATTTGGCATTTTTAACGTCGGAATCCTGATCACCCAAAAAATGGTGTGCAATAGCACACGAAAATCGTCAAAATGAGGCGTATGCTCGCTCCGGGGCTCGTTTGACCTTCCAAATGGCCCAGAAAACCCGTGATGGCCAACCGTATGCATAGACAACGTCTTGACGGACGTCCACGAACAAATTTGGCATTTTTGACGTTGGAATCCTGATCACCCAAAAAATGGTGTGCAATAGCACACGAAAATCGTCAAAATGAGGCGTATGCTCGCTCCGGGGCTCGTTTGACCTTCCAAATGGCCCAGAAAACCCGTGATGGCCAACCGTATGCATAGACAACGTCTTGACGGACGTCCACGAACAAATTTGGCATTTTTGACGTCGGAATCCCGATCACCCAAAAAATGGTGTGCAATAGCACACGAAAATCGTCAAAATGAGGCGTATGCTCGCTCCGGGGCTCGTTTGACCTTCCAAACGGCCCAGAAAACCCGTGATGGCCAACTGTATGCATAGACAACGTCTTGAAGGACATCCACGAACAAATTTGGCATTTTTGACGTCGGAATCCTGATCACCCAAAAAATGGTGTGCAATAGCACACGAAAATCGTCAAAATGAGGCGTATGCTCGCTCCGGGGCTCGTTTGACCTTCCAAATGGCCCAGAAAACCCGTGATGGCCAACCGTATGCATAGACAACGTCTTGACGGACGTCCACGAACAAATTTGACATTTTTGACGTCGAAATCCTGATCACCCAAAAAATGGTGTGCAATAGCACACGAAAATCATCAAAATGAGGCGTATGCTCGCTCCGGGGCTCGTTTGACCTTCCAAATGGCCCAGAAAACCCGTGATGGCCAACCGTATGCATAGACAACGTCTTGACGGACGTCCACGAACAAATTTGGCATTTTTGACGTCGGAATCCCGATCACCCAAAAAATGGTGTGCAATAGCACACGAAAATCGTCAAAATGAGGCGTATGCTCGCTCCGGGGCTCGTTTGACCTTCCAAACGGCCCAGAAAACCCGTGATGGCCAACCGTATGCATAGACAACGTCTTGAAGGACGTCCACGAACAAATTTGGCATTTTTGACGTCGGAATCCTGATCACCCAAAAAATGGTGTGCAATAGCACACGAAAATCGTCAAAATGAGGCGTATGCTCGCTCCGGGGCTCGTTTGACCTTCCAAATGGCCCAGAAAACCCGTGATGGCCAACCGTATGCATAGACAACGTCTTGACGGACGTCCACGAACAAATTTGACATTTTTGACGTCGGAATCCTGATCACCCAAAAAATGGTGTGCAATAGCACACGAAAATCATCAAAATGAGGCGTCTGCTCGCTCCGGGGCTCGTTAGACCTTCCAAATGACCCAGAAAACCCGTGATGGCCAACCGTATGCATAGACAACGTCTTGACGGACGTCCACAAATAAATTTGGCATTTTTGACGTCGGAATCCCGATCACCCAAAAAATGGTGTGCAATAGCACACGAAAATCATCAAAATGAGGCGTATGCTCGCTCCGGGGCTCGTTTGACCTTCCAAATGACCCAGAAAACCCGTGATGGCCAACCGTATGCATAGACAACGTCTTGACGGACGTCCACGAACAAATTTGGCATTTTTGACGTCGGAATCCTGATCACCCAAAAAATGGTGTGCAATAGCACACGAAAATCATCAAAATGAGGCGTATGCTCGCTCCGGGGCTCGTTTGACCTTCCAAACGGCCCAGAAAACCCGTGATGGCCAACCGTATGCATAGACAACGTCTTGAAGGACGTCCACGAACAAATTTGGCATTTTTAACGTCGGAATCCTGATCACCCAAAAAATGGTGTGCAATAGCACACGAAAATCGTCAAAATGAGGCGTATGCTCGCTCCGGGGCTCGTTTGACCTTCCAAATGGCCCAGAAAACCCGTGATGGCCAACTGTATGCATAGACAACATCTTGACGGACGTCCACGAACAAATTTGGCATTTTTGACGTTGGAATCCTGATCACCCAAAAAATGGTGTGCAATAGCACACGAAAATCGTCAAAATGAGGCGTATGCTCGTTCCGGGGCTCGTTTGACCTTCCAAATGGCCCAGAAAACCCGTGATGGCCAACCGTATGCATAGACAACGTCTTGACGGACGTCCACGAACAAATTTGGCATTTTTGACGTCGGAATCCCGATCACCCAAAAAATGGTGTGCAATAGCACACGAAAATCGTCAAAATGAGGCGTATGCTCGCTCCGGGGCTCGTTTGACCTTCCAAACGGCCCAGAAAACGCGTGATGGCCAACCGTATGCATAGACAACGTCTTGAAGGACGTCCACGAACAAATTTGGCATTTTTGACGTCGGAATCCTGATCACCCAAAAAATGGTGTGCAATAGCACACGAAAATCGTCAAAATGAGGCGTATGCTCGCTCCGGGGCTCGTTTGACCTTCCAAATGGCCCAGAAAACCCGTGATGGCCAACCGTATGCATAGACAACGTCTTGACGGACGTCCACGAACAAATTTGACATTTTTGACGTCGGAATCCTGATCACCCAAAAAATGGTGTGCAATAGCACACGAAAATCATCAAAATGAGGCGTATGCTCGCTCCGGGGCTCGTTTGACCTTCCAAATGGCCCAGAAAACCCGTGATGGCCAACCGTATGCATAGACAACGTCTTGACGGACGTCCACGAACAAATTTGGCATTTTTGACGTCGGAATCCCGATCACCCAAAAAATGGTGTGCAATAGCACACGAAAATCGTCAAAATGAGGCGTATGCTCGCTCCGGGGCTCGTTTGACCTTCCAAACGGCCCAGAAAACCCGTGATGGCCAACCGTATGCATAGACAACGTCTTGAAGGACGTCCACGAACAAATTTGGCATTTTTGACGTCGGAATCCTGATCACCCAAAAATGGTGTGCAATAGCACACGAAAATCGTCAAAATGAGGCGTATGCTCGCTCCGGGGCTCGTTTGACCTTCCAAATGGCCCAGAAAACCCGTGATGGCCAACCGTATGCATAGACAACGTCTTGACGGACGTCCACGAACAAATTTGACATTTTTGACGTCGGAATCCTGATCACCCAAAAAATGGTGTGCAATAGCACACGAAAATCATCAAAATGAGGCGTCTGCTCGCTCCGGGGCTCGTTAGACCTTCCAAATGACCCAGAAAACCCGTGATGGCCAACCGTATGCATAGACAACGTCTTGACGGACGTCCACAAATAAATTTGGCATTTTTGACGTCGGAATCCCGATCACCCAAAAAATGGTGTGCAATAGCACACGAAAATCATCAAAATGAGGCGTATGCTCGCTCCGGGGCTCGTTTGACCTTCCAAATGACCCAGAAAACCCGTGATGGCCAACCGTATGCATAGACAACGTCTTGACGGACGTCCACGAACAAATTTGGCATTTTTGACGTCGGAATCCTGATCACCCAAAAAATGGTGTGCAATAGCACACGAAAATCATCAAAATGAGGCGTATGCTCGCTCCGGGGCTCGTTTGACCTTCCAAACGGCCCAGAAAACCCGTGATGGCCAACCGTATGCATAGACAACGTCTTGAAGGACGTCCACGAACAAATTTGGCATTTTTAACGTCGGAATCCTGATCACCCAAAAAATGGTGTGCAATAGCACACGAAAATCGTCAAAATGAGGCGTATGCTCGCTCCGGGGCTCGTTTGACCTTCCAAATGGCCCAGAAAACCCGTGATGGCCAACTGTATGCATAGACAACATCTTGACGGACGTCCACGAATAAATTTGGCATTTTTGACGTTGGAATCCTGATCACCCAAAAAATGGTGTGCAATAGCACACGAAAATCGTCAAAATGAGGCGTATGCTCGTTCCGGGGCTCGTTTGACCTTCCAAATGGCCCAGAAAACCCGTGATGGCCAACCGTATGCATAGACAACGTCTTGACGGACGTCCACGAACAAATTTGGCATTTTTGACGTCGGAATCCCGATCACCCAAAAAATGGTGTGCAATAGCACACGAAAATCGTCAAAATGAGGCGTATGCTCGCTCCGGGGCTCGTTTGACCTTCCAAACGGCCCAGAAAACGCGTGATGGCCAACCGTATGCATAGACAACGTCTTGAAGGACGTCCACGAACAAATTTGGCATTTTTGACGTCGGAATCCTGATCACCCAAAAAATGGTGTGCAATAGCACACGAAAATCGTCAAAATGAGGCGTATGCTCGCTCCGGGGCTCGTTTGACCTTCCAAATGGCCCAGAAAACCCGTGATGGCCAACCGTATGCATAGACAACGTCTTGACCACGAACAAATTTGACATTTTTGACGTCGGAATCCTGATCACCCAAAAAATGGTGTGCAATAGCACACGAAAATCATCAAAATGAGGCGTCTGCTCGCTCCGGGGCTCGTTTGACCTTCCAAATGACCCAGAAAACCCGTGATGGCCAACCGTATGCATAGACAACGTCTTGACGGACGTCCACGAATAAATTTGGCATTTTTGACGTCGGAATCCCGATCACCCAAAAAATGGTGTGCAATAGCACACGAAAATCATCAAAATGAGGCGTATGCTCGCTCCGGGGCTCGTTTGACCTTCCAAATGACCCAGAAAACCCGTGATGGCCAACCATATGCATAGACAACGTCTTGACGGACGTCCACGAACAAATTTGGCATTTTTGACGTCGGAATCCTGATCACCCAAAAAATGGTGTGCAATAGCACACGAAAATCATCAAAATGAGGCGTATGCTCGCTCCGGGGCTCGTTTGACCTTCCAAACGGCCCAGAAAACCCGTGATGGCCAACCGTATGCATAGACAACGTCTTGAAGGACGTCCACGAACAAATTTGGCATTTTTAACGTCGGAATCCTGATCACCCAAAAAATGGTGTGCAATAGCACACGAAAATCGTCAAAATGAGGCGTATGCTCGCTCCGGGGCTCGTTTGACCTTCCAAATGGCCCAGAAAACCCGTGATGGCCAACCGTATGCATAGACAACGTCTTGACGGACGTCCACGAACAAATTTGACATTTTTGACGTCGGAATCCTGATCACCCAAAAAATGGTGTGCAATAGCACACGAAAATCATCAAAATGAGGCGTATGCTCGCTCCGGGGCTCGTTTGACCTTCCAAATGGCCCAGAAAACCCGTGATGGCCAACCGTATGCATAGACAACGTCTTGACGGACGTCCACGAACAAATTTGGCATTTTTGACGTCGGAATCCCGATCACCCAAAAAATGGTGTGCAATAGCACACGAAAATCGTCAAAATGAGGCGTATGCTCGCTCCGGGGCTCGTTTGACCTTCCAAACGGCCCAGAAAACCCGTGATGGCCAACCGTATGCATAGACAACGTCATGAAGGACGTCCACGAACAAATTTGGCATTTTTGACGTCGGAATCCTGATCACCCAAAAAATGGTGTGCAATAGCACACGAAAATCGTCAAAATGAGGCGTATGCTCGCTCCGGGGCTCGTTTGACCTTCCAAATGGCCCAGAAAACCCGTGATGGCCAACCGTATGCATAGACAACGTCCTGACGGACGTCCACGAACAAATTTGACATTTTTGACGTCGGAATCCTGATCACCCAAAAAATGGTGTGCAATAGCACACGAAAATCATCAAAATGAGGCGTCTGCTCGCTCCGGGGCTCGTTTGACCTTCCAAATGACCCTGAAAACCCGTGATGGCCAACCGTATGCATAGACAACGTCTTGACGGACGTCCACGAATAAATTTGGCATTTTTGACGTCGGAATCCCGATCACCCAAAAAATGGTGTGCAATAGCACACGAAAATCATCAAAATGAGGCGTATGCTCGCTCCGGGGCTCGTTTGACCTTCCAAATGACCCAGAAAACCCGTGATGGCCAACCGTATGCATAGACAACGTCTTGACGGACGTCCACGAACAAATTTGGCATTTTTGACGTCGGAATCCTTATCACCCAAAAAATGGTGTGCAATAGCATACGAAAATCATCAAAATGAGGCGTATGCTCGCTCCGGGGCTCGTTTGACCTTCCAAACGGCCCAGAAAACCCGTGATGGCCAACCGTATGCATAGACAACGTCTTGAAGGACGTCCACAAACAAATTTGGCATTTTTAACGTCGGAATCCTGATCACCCAAAAAATGGTGTGCAA
Source organism: Solanum lycopersicum (assembly GCF_036512215.1). Lineage (NCBI taxonomy): Eukaryota > Viridiplantae > Streptophyta > Magnoliopsida > Solanales > Solanaceae > Solanum > Solanum lycopersicum. The sequence continues at coordinate 4,901,354 of NC_090802.1, read as the reverse complement.
TAGCACACGAAAATCGTCAAAATGAGGCGTATGCTCGCTCCGGGGCTCGTTTGACCTTCCAAATGGCCCAGAAAACCCGTGATGGCTAACCGTATGCATAGACAACGTCTTGACGGACGTCCACGAACAAATTTTGCATTTTTGACGTTGGAATCCTGATCACCCAAAAAATGGTGTGCAATAGCACACGAAAATCGTCAAAATGAGGCGTATGCTCGCTCCGGGGCTCGTTTGACCTTCCAAAGGGCCCAGAAAACCCGTGATGGCCAACCGTATGCATAGACAACGTCTTGACGGACGTCCACGAACAAATTTGGCATTTTTGACGTCGGAATCCCGATCACCCAAAAAATGGTGTGCAATAGCACACGAAAATCGTCAAAATGAGGCGTATGCTCGCTCCGGGGCTCGTTTGACCTTCCAAACGGCCCAGAAAACCCGTGATGGCCAACCGTATGCATAGACAACGTCTTAAAGGACGTCCACGAACAAATTTGGCATTTTTGACGTCGGAATCCTGATCACCCAAAAAATGGTGTGCAATAGCACACGAAAATCGTCAAAATGAGGCGTATGCTCGCTCCGGGGCTCGTTTGACCTTCCAAATGGCCCAGAAAACACGTGATGGCCAACCGTATGCATAGACAACGTCTTGACGGACGTCCACGAACAAATTTGACATTTTTGACGTTGGAATCCTGATCACCCAAAAAATGGTGTGCAATAGCACACGAAAATCATCAAAATGAGGCGTATGCTCGCTCCGGGGCTCGTTTGACCTTCCAAATGGCCCAGAAAACCCGTGATGGCCAACCGTATGCATAGACAACGTCTTGACGGACGTCCACGAACAAATTTGGCATTTTTGACGTCGGAATCCCGATCACCCAAAAAATGGTGTGCAATAGCACACGAAAATCGTCAAAATGAGGCGTATGCTCGCTCCGGGGCTCGTTTGACCTTCCAAACGGCCCAGAAAACCCGTGATGGCCAACCGTATGCATAGACAACGTCTTGAAGGACGTCCACGAACAAATTTGGCATTTTTGACGTCGGAATCCTGATCACCCAAAAAATGGTGTGTAATAGCACACGAAAATCGTCAAAATGAGGCGTATGCTCGCTCCGGGGCTCGTTTGACCTTCCAAATGGCCCAGAAAACCCGTGATGGCCAACCGTATGCATAGACAACGTCTTGACGGACGTCCACGAACAAATTTGACATTTTTGACGTCGGAATCCTGATCACCCAAAAAATGGTGTGCAATAGCACACGAAAATCATCAAAATGAGGCGTCTGCTCGCTCCGGGGCTCATTTGACCTTCCAAATGACCCAGAAAACCCGTGACGTCCACGAATAAATTTGGCATTTTTGACGTCGGAATCCCGATCACCCAAAAAATGGTGTGCAATAGCACACGAAAATCATCAAAATGAGGCGTATGCTCGCTCCGGGGCTCGTTTGACCTTCCAAATGACCCAGAAAACCCGTGATGGCCAACCGTATGCATAGACAACGTCTTGACGGACGTCCACGAACAAATTTGGCATTTTTGACGTCGGAATCCTGATCACCCAAAAAATGGTGTGCAATAGCACACGAAAATCATCAAAATGAGGCGTATGCTCGCTCCGGGGCTCGTTTGACCTTCCAAACGGCCCAGAAAACCCGTGATGGCCAACCGTATGCATAGACAACGTCTTGAAGGACGTCCACGAACAAATTTGGCATTTTTAACGTCGGAATCCTGATCACCCAAAAAATGGTGTGCAATAGCACACGAAAATCGTCAAAATGAGGCGTATGCTCGCTCCGGGGCTCGTTTGACCTTCCAAATGGCCCAGAAAACCCGTGATGGCCAACCGTATGCATAGACAACGTCTTGACGGACGTCCACGAACAAATTTGGCATTTTTGACGTCGGAATCCCGATCACCCAAAAAATGGTGTGCAATAGCACACGAAAATCGTCAAAATGAGGCGTATGCTCGCTCCGGGGCTCGTTTGACCTTCCAAACGGCCCAGAAAACCCGTGATGGCCAACCGTATGCATAGACAACGTCTTGAAGGACGTCCACGAACAAATTTGGCATTTTTAACGTCGGAATCCTGATCACCCAAAAAATGGTGTGCAATAGCACACGAAAATCATCAAAATGAGGCGTATGCTCGCTCCGGGGCTCGTTTGACCTTCCAAACGGCCCAGAAAACCCGTGATGGCCAACCGTATGCATAGACAACGTCTTGAAGGACGTCCACGAACAAATTTGGCATTTTTAACGTCGGAATCCTGATCACCCAAAAAATGGTGTGCAATAGCACACGAAAATCGTCAAAATGAGGCGTATGCTCGCTCCGGGGCTCGTTTGACCTTCCAAATGGCCCAGAAAACCCGTGATGGCCAACCGTATGCATAGACAACGTCTTGACGGACGTCCACGAACAAATTTGGCATTTTTGACGTTGGAATCCTGATCACCCAAAAAATGATGTGCAATAGCACACGAAAATCGTCAAAATGAGGCGTATGCTCGCTCCGGGGCTCGTTTGACCTTCCAAATGGCCCAGAAAACCCGTGATGGCCAACCGTATGCATAGACAACGTCTTGACGGACGTCCACGAACAAATTTGGCATTTTTGACGTCGGAATCCCGATCACCCAAAAAATGGTGTGCAATAGCACACGAAAATCGTCAAAATGAGGCGTATGCTCGCTCCGGGGCTCGTTTGACCTTCCAAACGGCCCAGAAAACCCGTGATGGCCAACCGTATGCATAGACAACGTCTTGAAGGACGTCCACGAACAAATTTGGCATTTTTGACGTCGGAATCCTGATACCCAAAAAATGGTGTGCAATAGCACACGAAAATCGTCAAAATGAGGCGTATGCTCGCTCCGGGGCTCGTTTGACCTTCCAAATGGCCCAGAAAACCCGTGATGGCCAACCGTATGCATAAACAACGTCTTGACGGACGTCCACGAACAAATTTGACATTTTTGACGTCAGAATCCTGATCACCCAAAAAATGGTGTGCAATAGCACACGAAAATCATCAAAATGAGGCGTATGCTCGCTCCGGGGCTCGTTTGACCTTCCAAATGGCCCTGAAAACCCGTGATGGCCAACCGTATGCATAGACAACGTCTTGACGGACGTCCACGAACAAATTTGGCATTTTTGACGTCGGAATCCCGATCACCCAAAAAATGGTGTGCAATAGCACACGAAAATCGTCAAAATGAGGCGTATGCTCGCTCCGGGGCTCGTTTGACCTTCCAAACGGCCCAGAAAACCCGTGATGGCCAACCGTATGCATAGACAACGTCTTGAAGGACGTCCACGAACAAATTTGGCATTTTTGACGTCGGAATCCTGATCACCCAAAAAATGGTGTGCAATAGCACACGAAAATCGTCAAAATGAGGCGTATGCTCGCTCCGGGGCTCGTTTGACCTTCCAAATGGCCCAGAAAACCCGTGATGGCCAACCGTATGCATAGACAACGTCTTGACGGACGTCCACGAACAAATTTGACATTTTTGACGTCGGAATCCTGATCACCCAAAAAATGGTGTGCAATAGCACACGAAAATCATCAAAATGAGGCGTCTGCTCGCTCCGGGGCTCGTTTGACCTTCCAAACGGCCCAGAAAACCCGTGATGGCCAACCGTATGCATAGACAACGTCTTGAAGGACGTCCACGAACAAATTTGGCATTTTTGACGTCGGAATCCTGATCACCCAAAAAATGGTGTGCAATAGCACACGAAAATCGTCAAAATGAGGCGTATGCTCGCTCCGGGGCTCGTTTGACCTTCCAAATGGCCCAGAAAACCCGTGATGGCCTACCGTATGCATAGACAACGTCTTGACGGACGTCCACGAACAAATTTGACATTTTTGACGTCGGAATCCTGATCACCCAAAAAATGGTGTGCAATAGCACACGAAAATCATCAAAATGAGGCGTCTGCTCGCTCCGGGGCTCGTTTGACCTTCCAAATGACCCAGAAAACCCGTGATGGCCAACCGTATGCATAGACAACGTCTTGACGGACGTCCACGAATAAATTTGGCATTTTTGACGTCGGAATCCCGATCACCCAAAAAATGGTGTGCAATAGCACACGAAAATCATCAAAATGAGGCGTATGCTCGCTCCGGGGCTCGTTTGACCTTCCAAATGACCCAGAAAACCCGTGATGGCCAAGCGTATGCATAGACAACGTCTTGACGGACGTCCACGAACAAATTTGGCATTTTTGACGTCGGAATCCTGATCACCCAAAAAATGGTGTGCAATAGCACACGAAAATCATCAAAATGAGGCGTATGCTCGCTCCGGGGCTCGTTTGACCTTCCAAACGGCCCAGAAAACCCGTGATGGCCAACCGTATGCATAGACAACGTCTTGAAGGACGTCCACGAACAAATTTGGCATTTTTAACGTCGGAATCCTGATCACCCAAAAAATGGTGTGCAATAGCACACGAAAATCGTCAAAATGAGGCGTATGCTCGCTCCGGGGCTCGTTTGACCTTCTAAATGGCCCAGAAAACCCGTGATGGCCAACCGTATGCATAGACAACGTCTTGACGGACGTCCACGAACAAATTTGGCATTTTTGACGTTGGAATCCTGATCACCCAAAAAATGGTGTGCAATAGCACACGAAAATCGTCAAAATGAGGCGTATGCTCGCTCCGGGGCTCGTTTGACCTTCCAAATGGCCCAGAAAACCTGTGATGGCCAACCGTATGCATAGACAACGTCTTGACGGACGTCCACGAACAAATTTGGCATTTTTGACGTCGGAATCCCGATCACCCAAAAAATGGTGTGCAATAGCACACGAAAATCGTCAAAATGAGGCGTATGCTCGCTCCGGGGCTCGTTTGACCTTCCAAACGGCCCAGAAAACCCGTGATGGCCAACCGTATGCATAGACAACGTCTTGAAGGACGTCCACGAACAAATTTGGCATTTTTGACGTCGGAATCCTGATCACCCAAAAAATGGTGTGCAATAGCACACGAAAATCGTCAAAATGAGGCGTATGCTCGCTCCGGGGCTCGTTTGACCTTCCAAATGGCCCAGAAAACCCGTGATGGCCAACCGTATGCATAGACAACGTCTTGACGGACGTCCACGAACAAATTTGGCATTTTTGACGTCGGAATCCTAATCACCCAAAAAATGGTGTGCAATAGCACACGAAAATCATCAAAATGAGGCGTATGCTCGCTCCGGGGCTCGTTTGACCTTCCAAATGGCCCAGAAAACCCGTGATGGCCAACCGTATGCATAGACAACGTCTTTACGGACGTCCACGAACAAATTTGGCATTTTTGACGTCGGAATCCCGATCACCCAAAAAATGGTGTGCAATAGCACACGAAAATCGTCAAAATGAGGCGTATGCTCGCTCCGGGGCTCGTTTGACCTTCCAAACGGCCCAGAAAACCCGTGATGGCCAACCGTATGCATAGACAACGTCTTGAAGGACGTCCACGAACAAATTTGGCATTTTTGACGTCGGAATCCTGATCACCCAAAAAATGGTGTGCAATAGCACACGAAAATCGTCAAAATGAGGCGTATGCTCGCTCCGGGGCTCGTTTGACCTTCCAAATGGCCCAGAAAACCCGTGATGGCCAACCGTATGCGTAGACAACGTCTTGACGGACGTCCACGAACAAATTTGACATTTTTGACGTCGGAATCCTGATCACCCAAAAAATGGTGTGCAATAGCACACGAAAATCATCAAAATGAGGCGTCTGCTCGCTCCGGGGCTCGTTTGACCTTCCAAATGACCCAGAAAACCCGTGACGTCCACGAATAAATTTGGCATTTTTGACGTCGGAATCCCGATCACCCAAAAAATGGTGTGCAATAGCACACGAAAATCATCAAAATGAGGCGTATGCTCGCTCCGGGGCTCGTTTGACCTTCCAAACGGCCCAGAAAACCCGTGATGGCCAACCGTATGCATAGACAACGTCTTGAAGGACGTCCACGAACAAATTTGGCATTTTTAACGTCGGAATCCTGATCACCCAAAAAATGGTGTGCAATAGCACACGAAAATCATCAAAATGAGGCGTATGCTCGCTCCGGGGCTCGTTTGACCTTCCAAATGGCCCAGAAAACCCGTGATGGCCAACCGTATGCATAGACAACGTCTTGACGGACGTCCACGAACAAATTTGTCATTTTTGACGTTGGAATCCTGATCACCCAAAAAATGGTGTGCAATAGCACACGAAAATCGTCAAAATGAGGCGTATGCTCGCTCCGGGGCTCGTTTGACCTTCCAAATGGCCTAGAAAACCCGTGATGGCCAACCGTATGCATAGACAACGTCTTGACGGACGTCCACGAACAAATTTGGCATTTTTGACGTCGGAATCCCGATCACCCAAAAAATGGTGTGCAATAGCACACGAAAATCGTCAAAATGAGGCGTATGCTCGCTCCGGGGCTCGTTTGACCTTCCAAACGGCCCAGAAAACCCGTGATGGCCAACCGTATGCATAGACAACGTCTTGAAGGACGTCCACGAACAAATTTGGCATTTTTGACGTCGGAATCCTGATCACCCAAAAAATGGTGTGCAATAGCACACGAAAATCGTCAAAATGAGGCGTATGCTCGCTCCGGGGCTCGTTTGACCTTCCAAATGGCCCAGAAAACCCGTGATGGCCAACCGTATGCATAGACAACGTCTTGACGGACGTCCACGAACAAATTTGACATTTTTGACGTCGGAATCCTGATCACCCAAAAAATGGTGTGCAATAGCACACGAAAATCATCAAAATGAGGCGTATGCTCGCTCCGGGGCTCGTTTGACCTTCCAAATGGCCCAGAAAACCCGTGATGGCCAACCGTATGCATAGACAACGTCTTGACGGACGTCCACGAACAAATTTGGCATTTTTGACGTCGGAATCCCGATCACCCAAAAAATGGTGTGCAATAGCACACGAAAATCGTCAAAATGAGGCGTATGCTCGCTCCGGGGCTCGTTTGACCTTCCAAATGGCCCAGAAAACCCGTGATGGCCAACCGTATGCATAGACAACGTCTTGAAGGACGTCCACGAACAAATTTGGCATTTTTGACGTCGGAATCCTGATCACCCAAAAAATAGTGTGCAATAGCACACGAAAATCGTCAAAATGAGGCGTATGCTCGCTCCGGGGCTCGTTTGACCTTCCAAATGGCCCAGAAAACCCGTGATGGCCAACCGTATGAATAGACAACGTCTTGACGGACGTCCACGAACAAATTTGACATTTTTGACGTCGGAATCCTGATCACCCAAAAAATGGTGTGCAATAGCACACGAAAATCATCAAAATGAGGCGTCTGCTCGCTCCGGGGCTCGTTTGACCTTCCAAATGACCCAGAAAACCCGTGATGGCCAACCGTATGCATAGACAACGTCTTGACGGACGTCCACGAATAAATTTGGCATTTTTGACGTCGGAATCCCGATCACCCAAAAAATGGTGTGCAATAGCACACGAAAATCATCAAAATGAGGCGTATGCTCGCTCCGGGGCTCGTTTGACCTTCCAAATGACCCAGAAAACCCGTGATGGCCAACCGTATGCATAGACAACGTCTTGACGGACGTCCACGAACAAATTTGGCATTTTTGACGTCGGAATCCTGATCACCCAAAAAATGGTGTGCAATAGCACACGAAAATCATCAAAATGAGGCGTATGCTCGCTCCGGGGCTCGTTTGACCTTCCAAACGGCCCAGAAAACCCGTGATGGCCAATCGTATGCATAGACAACGTCTTGAAGGACGTCCACGAACAAATTTGGCATTTTTAACGTCGGAATCCTGATCACCCAAAAAATGGTGTGCAATAGCACACGAAAATCGTCAAAATGAGGCGTATGCTCGCTCCGGGGCTCGTTTGACCTTCCAAATGGCCCAGAAAACCCGTGATGGCCAACCGTATGCATAGACAACGTCTTGACGGACGTCCACGAACAAATTTGGCATTTTTGACGTTGGAATCCTGATCACCCAAAAAATGGTGTGCAATAGCACACGAAAATCGTCAAAATGAGGCGTATGCTCGCTCCGGGGCTCGTTTGACCTTCCAAATGGCCCAGAAAACCCGTGATGGCCAACCGTATGCATAGACAACGTCTTGACGGACGTCCACGAACAAATTTGGCATTTTTGACGTCGGAATCCCGATCACCCAAAAAATGGTGTGCAATAGCACACGAAAATTGTCAAAATGAGGCGTATGCTCGCTCCGGGGCTCGTTTGACCTTCCAAACGGCCCAGAAAACCCGTGATGGCCAACCATATGCATAGACAACGTCTTGAAGGACGTCCACGAACAAATTTGGCATTTTTGACGTCGGAATCCTGATCACCCAAAAAATGGTGTGCAATAGCACACGAAAATCGTCAAAATGAGGCGTATGCTCGCTCCGGGGCTCGTTTGACCTTCCAAATGGCCCAGAAAACCCGTGATGGCCAACCGTATGCATAGACAACGTCTTGACGGACGTCCACGAACAAATTTGACATTTTTGACATCGGAATCCTGATCACCCAAAAAATGGTGTGCAATAGCACACGAAAATCATCAAAATGAGGCGTATGCTCGCTCCGGGGCTCGTTTGACCTTCCAAATGGCCCAGAAAACCCGTGATGGCCAACCGTATGCATAGACAACGTCTTGACGGACGTCCACGAACAAATTTGGCATTTTTGACGTCGGAATCCCGATCACCCAAAAAATGGTGTGCAATAGCACACGAAAATCGTCAAAATGAGGCGTATGCTCGCTCCGGGGCTCGTTTGACCTTCCAAACGGCCCAGAAAACCCGTGATGGCCAACCGTATGCATAGACAACGTCTTGAAGGACGTCCACGAACAAATTTGGCATTTTTGACGTCGGAATCCTGATCACCCAAAAAATGGTGTGCAATAGCACACGAAAATCGTCAAAATGAGGCGTATGCTCGCTCCGGGGCTCGTTTGACCTTCCAAATGGCCCAGAAAACCCGTGATGGCCAACCGTATGCATAGACAACGTCTTGACGGACGTCCACGAACAAATTTGACATTTTTGACGTCGGAATCCTGATCACCCAAAAAATGGTGTGCAATAGCACACGAAAATCATCAAAATGAGGCGTCTGCTCGCTCCGGGGCTCGTTTGACCTTCCAAATGACCCAGAAAACCCGTGACGTCCACGAATAAATTTGGCATTTTTGACGTCGGAATCCCGATCACCCAAAAAATGGTGTGCAATAGCACACGAAAATCATCAAAATGAAGCGTATGCTCGCTCCGGGGCTCGTTTGACCTTCCAAATGACCCAGAAAACCCGTGATGGCCAACCGTATGCATAGACAACGTCTTGACGGACGTCCACGAACAAATTTGGCATTTTTGACGTCGGAATCCTGATCACCCAAAAAATGGTGTGCAATAGCACACGAAAATCATCAAAATGAGGCGTATGCTCGCTCCGGGGCTCGTTTGACCTTCCAAACGGCCCAGAAAACCCGTGATGGCCAACCGTATGCATAGACAACGTCTTGAAGGACGTCCACGAACAAATTTGGCATTTTTAACGTCGGAATCCTGATCACCCAAAAAATGGTGTGCAATAGCACACGAAAATCGTCAAAATGAGGCGTATGCTCGCTCCGGGGCTCGTTTGACCTTCCAAATGGCCCAGAAAACCCGTGATGGCCAACCGTATGCATAGACAACGTCTTGACGGACGTCCACGAACAAATTTGGCATTTTTGACGTTGGAATCCTGATCACCCAAAAAATGGTGTGCAATAGCACACGAAAATCGTCAAAATGAGGCGTATGCTCGCTCCGGGGCTCGTTTGACCTTCCAAATGGCCCAGAAAACCCGTGATGGCCAACCGTATGCATAGACAACGTCTTGACGGACGTCCACGAACAAATTTGGCATTTTTGACGTCGGAATCCCGATCACCCAAAAAATGGTGTGCAATAGCACACGAAAATCGTCAAAATGAGGCGTATGCTCGCTCCGGGGCTCGTTTGACCTTCCAAACGGCCCAGAAAACCCGTGATGGCCAACCGTATGCATAGACAACGTCTTGAAGGACGTCCACGAACAAATTTGGCATTTTTGACGTCGGAATCCTGATCACCCAAAAAATGGTGTGCAATAGCACACGAAAATCGTCAAAATGAGGCGTATGCTCGCTCCGGGGCTCGTTTGACCTTCCAAATGGCCCAGAAAACCCGTGATGGCCAACCGTATGCATAGACAACGTCTTGACGGACGTCCACGAACAAATTTGACATTTTTGACGTCGGAATCCTGATCACCCAAAAAATGGTGTGCAATAGCACACGAAAATCATCAAAATGAGGCGTATGCTCGCTCCGGGGCTCGTTTGACCTTCCAAATGGCCCAGAAAACCCGTGATGGCCAACCGTATGCATAGACAACGTCTTGACGGACGTCCACGAACAAATTTGGCATTTTTGACGTCGGAATCCCGATCACCCAAAAAATGGTGTGCAATAGCACACGAAAATCGTCAAAATGAGGCGTATGCTCGCTCCGGGGCTCGTTTGACCTTCCAAACGGCCCAGAAAACCCGTGATGGCCAACCGTATGCATAGACAACGTCTTGACGGACGTCCACGAACAAATTTGGCATTTTTGACGTCGGAATCCTGATCACCCAAAAAATGGTGTGCAATAGCACACGAAAATCGTCAAAATGAGGCGTATGCTCGCTCCGGGGCTCGTTTGACCTTCCAAATGGCCCAGAAAACCCGTGATGGCCAACCGTATGCATAGACAACGTCTTGACGGACGTCCACGAACAAATTTGGCATTTTTGACGTTGGAATCCTGATCACCCAAAAAATGGTGTGCAATAGCACACGAAAATCGTCAAAATGAGGCGTATGCTCGCTCCGGGGCTCGTTTGACCTTCCAAATGGCCCAGAAAACCCGTGATGGCCAACCGTATGCATAGACAACGTCTTGACGGACGTCCACGAACAAATTTGGCATTTTTGACGTCGGAATCCCGATCACCCAAAAAATGGTGTGCAATAGCACACGAAAATCGTCAAAATGAGGCGTATGCTCGCTCCGGGGCTCGTTTGACCTTCCAAACGGCCCAGAAAACCCGTGATGGCCAACCGTATGCATAGACAACGTCTTGAAGGACGTCCACGAACAAATTTGGCATTTTTGACGTCGGAATCCTGATCACCCAAAAAATGGTGTGCAATAGCACACGAAAATCGTCAAAATGAGGCGTATGCTCGCTCCGGGGCTCGTTTGACCTTCCAAATGGCCCAGAAAACCCGTGATGGCCAACCGTATGCATAGACAACGTCTTGACGGACGTCCACGAACAAATTTGACATTTTTGACGTCGGAATCCTGATCACCCAAAAAATGGTGTGCAATAGCACACGAAAATCATCAAAATGAGGCGTCTGCTCGCTCCGGGGCTCGTTTGACCTTCCAAATGACCCAGAAAACCCGTGACGTCCACGAATAAATTTGGCATTTTTGACGTCGGAATCCCGATCACCCAAAAAATGGTGTGCAATAGCACACGAAAATCATCAAAATGAGGCGTATGCTCGCTCCGGGGCTCGTTTGACCTTCCAAATGACCCAGAAAACCCGTGATGGCCAACCGTATGCATAGGAACGTCTTGACGGACGTCCACGAACAAATTTGGCATTTTTGACGTCGGAATCCTGATCACCCAAAAAATGGTGTGCAATAGCACACGAAAATCATCAAAATGAGGCGTATGCTCGCTCCGGGGCTCGTTTGACCTTCCAAACGGCCCAGAAAACCCGTGATGGCCAACCGTATGCATAGACAACGTCTTGAAGGACGTCCACGAAAAAATTTGGCATTTTTAACGTCGGAATCCTGATCACCCAAAAAATGGTGTGCAATAGCACACGAAAATCGTCAAAATGAGGCGTATGCTCGCTCCGGGGCTCGTTTGACCTTCCAAATGGCCCAGAAAACCCGTGATGGCCAACCGTATGCATAGACAACGTCTTGACGGACGTCCACGAACAAATTTGGCATTTTTGACGTTGGAATCCTGATCACCCAAAAAATGGTGTGCAATAGCACACGAAAATCGTCAAAATGAGGCGTATGCTCGCTCCGGGGCTCGTTTGACCTTCCAAATGGCCCAGAAAACCCGTGATGGCCAACCGTATGCATAGACAACGTCTTGACGGACGTCCACGTACAAATTTTGCATTTTTAACGTCGGAATCCCGATCACCCAAAAAATGGTGTGCAATAGCACACGAAAATCGTCAAAATGAGGCGTATGCTCGCTCCGGGGCTCGTTTGACCTTCCAAACGGCCCAGAAAACCCGTGATGGCCAACCGTATGCATAGACAACGTCTTGAAGGACGTCCACGAACAAATTTGGCATTTTTGACGTCGGAATCCTGATCACCCAAAAAATGGTGTGCAATAGCACACGAAAATCGTCAAAATGAGGCGTATGCTCGCTCCGGGGCTCGTTTGACCTTCCAAATGGCCCAGAAAACCCGTGATGGCCAACCGTATGCATAGACAACGTCTTGAAGGACGTCCACGAACAAATTTGGCATTTTTGACGTCGGAATCCTGATCACCCAAAAAATGGTGTGCAATAGCACACGAAAATTGTCAAAATGAGGCGTATGCTCGCTCCGGGGCTCGTTTGACCTTCCAAATGGCCCAGAAAACCCGTGATGGCCAACCGTATGCATAGACAACGTCTTGACGGACGTCCACGAACAAATTTGACATTTTTGACGTCGGAATCCTGATCACCCAAAAAATGGTGTGCAATAGCACACGAAAATCATCAAAATGAGGCGTCTGCTCGCTCCGGGGCTCGTTTGACCTTCCAAATGACCCAGAAAACCCGTGATGGCCAACCGTATGCATAGACAACGTCTTGACGGACGTCCACGAATAAATTTGGCATTTTTGACGTCGGAATCCCGATCACCCAAAAAATGGTGTGCAATAGCACACGAAAATCATCAAAATGAGGCGTATGCTCGCTCCGGGGCTCGTTTGACCTTCCAAATGACCCAAAAAACCCGTGATGGCCAACCGTATGCATAGACAACGTCTTGACGGACGTCCACGAACAAATTTGGCATTTTTGACGTCGGAATCCTGATCACCCAAAAAATGGTGTGCAATAGCACACGAAAATCATCAAAATGAGGCGTATGCTCGCTCCGGGGCTCGTTTGACCTTCCAAACGGCCCAGAAAACCCGTGATGGCCAACCGTATGCATAGACAACGTCTTGAAGGACGTCCACGAACAAATTTGGCATTTTTAACGTCGGAATCCTGATCACCCAAAAAATGGTGTGCAATAGCACACGAAAATCGTCAAAATGAGGCGTATGCTCGCTCCGGGGCTCGTTTGACCTTCCAAATGGCCCAGAAAACCCGTGATGGCCAACCGTATGCATAGACAACGTCTTGACGGACGTCCACGAACAAATTTGGCATTTTTGACGTTGGAATCCTGATCACCCAAAAAATGGTGTGCAATAGCACACGAAAATCGTCAAAATGAGGCGTATGCTCGCTCCGGGGCTCGTTTGACCTTCCAAATGGCCCAGAAAACCCGTGATGGCCAACCGTATGCATAGACAACGTCTTGACGGACGTCCACGAACAAATTTGGCATTTTTGACGTCGGAATCCCGATCACCCAAAAAATGGTGTGCAATAGCACACGAAAATCGTCAAAATGAGGCGTATGCTCGCTCCGGGGCTCGTTTGACCTTCCAAACGGCCCAGAAAACCCGTGATGGCCAACCGTATGCATAGACAACGTCTTGAAGGACGTCCACGAACAAATTTGGCATTTTTGACGTCGGAATCCTGATCACCCAAAAAATGGTGTGCAATAGCACACGAAAATCGTCAAAATGAGGCGTATGCTCGCTCCGGGGCTCGTTTGACCTTCCAAATGGCCCAGAAAACCCGTGATGGCCAACCGTATGCATAGACAACGTCTTGACGGACGTCCACGAACAAATTTGACATTTTTGACGTCGGAATCCTGATCACCCAAAAAATGGTGTGCAATAGCACACGAAAATCATCAAAATGAGGCGTATGCTCGCTCCGGGGCTCGTTTGACCTTCCAAATGGCCCAGAAAACCCGTGATGGCCAACCGTATGCATAGACAACGTCTTGACGGACGTCCACGAACAAATTTGGCATTTTTGACGTCGGAATCCCGATCACCCAAAAAATGGTGTGCAATAGCACACGAAAATCGTCAAAATGAGGCGTATGCTCGCTCCGGGGCTCGTTTGACCTTCCAAACGGCCCAGAAAACCCGTGATGGCCAACCGTATGCATAGACAACGTCTTGAAGGACGTCCACGAACAAATTTGGCATTTTTGACGTCGGAATCCTGATCACCCAAAAAATGGTGTGCAATAGCACACGAAAATCGTCAAAATGAGGCGTATGCTCGCTCCGGGGCTCGTTTGACCTTCCAAATGGCCCAGAAAACCCGTGATGGCCAACCGTATGCATAGACAACGTCTTGACGGACGTCCACGAACAAATTTGACATTTTTGACGTCGGAATCCTGATCACCCAAAAAATGGTGTGCAATAGCACACGAAAATCATCAAAATGAGGCGTCTGCTCGCTCCGGGGCTCGTTTGACCTTCCAAATGACCCAGAAAACCCGTGACGTCCACGAATAAATTTGGCATTTTTGACGTCGGAATCCCGATCACCCAAAAAATGGTGTGCAATAGCACACGAAAATCATCAAAATGAGGCGTATGCTCGCTCCGGGGCTCGTTTGACCTTCCAAATGACCCAAAAAACCCGTGATGGCCAACCGTATGCATAGACAACGTCTTGACGGACGTCCACGAACAAATTTGGCATTTTTGACGTCGGAATCCTGATCACCCAAAAAATGGTGTGCAATAGCACACGAAAATCATCAAAATGAGGCGTATGCTCGCTCCGGGGCTCGTTTGACCTTCCAAACGGCCCAGAAAACCCGTGATGGCCAACCGTATGCATAGACAACGTCTTGAAGGACGTCCACGAACAAATTTGGCATTTTTAACGTCGGAATCCTGATCACCCAAAAAATGGTGTGCAATAGCACACGAAAATCGTCAAAATGAGGCGTATGCTCGCTCCGGGGCTCGTTTGACCTTCCAAATGGCCCAGAAAACCCGTGATGGCAAACCGTATGCATAGACAGCGTCTTGACGGACGTCCACGAACAAATTTGGCATTTTTGACGTTGGAATCCTGATCACCCAAAAAATGGTGTGCAATAGCACACGAAAATCGTCAAAATGAGGCGTATGCTCGCTCCGGGGCTCGTTTGACCTTCCAAATGGCCCAGAAAACCCGTGATGGCCAACCGTATGAATAGACAACGTCTTGACGGACGTCCACGAACAAATTTGGCATTTTTGACGTCGGAATCCCGATCACCCAAAAAATGGTGTGGAATAGCACACGAAAATCGTCAAAATGAGGCGTATGCTCGCTCCGGGGCTCGTTTGACCTTCCAAACGGCCCAGAAAACCCGTGATGGCCAACCGTATGCATAGACAACGTCTTGAAGGACGTCCACGAACAAATTTGGCATTTTTGACGTCGGAATCCTGATCACCCAAAAAATGGTGTGCAATAGCACACGAAAATCGTCAAAATTAGGCGTATGCTCGCTCCGGGGCTCGTTTGACCTTCCAAATGGCCCAGAAAACCCGTGATGGCCAACCGTATGACTAGACAACGTCTTGACGGACGTCCACGAACAAATTTGACATTTTTGACGTCGGAATCCTGATCACCCAAAAAATGGTGTGCAATAGCACACGAAAATCATCAAAATGAGGCGTATGCTCGCTCCGGGGCTCGTTTGACCTTCCAAATGGCCCAGAAAACCCGTGATGGCCAACCGTATGCATAGACAACGTCTTGACGGACGTCCATGAACAAATTTGGCATTTTTGACGTCGGAATCCCGATCACCCAAAAAATGGTGTGCAATAGCACACGAAAATCGTCAAAATGAGGCGTATGCTCGCTCCGGGGCTCGTTTGACCTTCCAAACGGCCCAGAAAACCCGTGATGGCCAACCGTATGCATAGACAACGTCTTGAAGGACGTCCACGAACAAATTTGGCATTTTTGACGTCGGAATCCTGATCACCCAAAAAATGGTGTGCAATAGCACACGAAAATCGTCAAAATGAGGCGTATGCTCGCTCCGGGGCTCGTTTGACCTTCCAAATGGCCCAGAAAACCCGTGATGGCCAACCGTATGCATAGACAACGTCTTGACGGACGTCCACGAACAAATTTGACATTTTTGACGTCGGAATCCTGATCACCCAAAAAATGGTGTGCAATAGCACACGAAAATCATCAAAATGAGGCGTCTGCTCGCTCCGGGGCTCGTTTGACCTTCCAAATGACCCAGAAAACCCGTGATGGCCAACCGTATGCATAGACAACGTCTTGACGGACGTCCACGAATAAATTTTGCATTTTTGACGTCGGAATCCCGATCACCCAAAAAATGGTGTGCAATAGCACACGAAAATCATCAAAATGAGGCGTATGCTCGCTCCGGGGCTCGTTTGACCTTCCAAATGGCCCAGAAAACCCGTGATGGCCAACCGTATGCATAGACAACGTCTTGACGGACGTCCATGAACAAATTTGGCATTTTTGACGTCGGAATCCCGATCACCCAAAAAATGGTGTGCAATAGCACACGAAAATCGTCAAAATGAGGCGTATGCTCGCTCCGGGGCTCGTTTGACCTTCCAAACGGCCCAGAAAACCCGTGATGGCCAACCGTATGCATAGACAACGTCTTGAAGGACGTCCACGAACAAATTTGGCATTTTTGACGTCGGAATCCTGATCACCCAAAAAATGGTGTGCAATAGCACACGAAAATCGTCAAAATGAGGCGTATGCTCGCTCCGGGGCTCGTTTGACCTTCCAAATGGCCCAGAAAACCCGTGATGGCCAACCGTATGCATAGACAACGTCTTGACGGACGTCCACGAACAAATTTGACATTTTTGACGTCGGAATCCTGATCACCCAAAAAATGGTGTGCAATAGCACACGAAAATCATCAAAATGAGGCGTCTGCTCGCTCCGGGGCTCGTTTGACCTTCCAAATGACCCAGAAAACCCGTGATGGCCAACCGTATGCATAGACAACGTCTTGACGGACGTCCACGAATAAATTTTGCATTTTTGACGTCGGAATCCCGATCACCCAAAAAATGGTGTGCAATAGCACACGAAAATCATCAAAATGAGGCGTATGCTCGCTCCGGGGCTCGTTTGACCTTCCAAATGACCCAGAAAACCCGTGATGGCCAACCGTATGCATAGACAACGTCTTGACGGACGTCCACGAACAAATTTGGCATTTTTGACGTCGGAATCCTGATCACCCAAAAAATGGTGTGCAATAGCACACGAAAATCATCAAAATGAGGCGTATGCTCGCTCCGGGGCTCGTTTGACCTTCCAAACGGCCCAGAAAACCCGTGATGGCCAACCGTATGCATAGACAACGTCTTGAAGGACGTCCACGAACAAATTTGGCATTTTTAACGTCGGAATCCTGATCACCCAAAAAATGGTGTGCAATAGCACACGAAAATCGTCAAAATGAGGCGTATGCTCGCTCCGGGGCTCGTTTGACCTTCCAAATGGCCCAGAAAACCCGTGATGGCCAACCGTATGCATAGACAACGTCTTGACGGACGTCCACGAACAAATTTGGCATTTTTGACGTTGGAATCCTGATCAACCAAAAAATGGTGTGCAATAGCACACGAAAATCGTCAAAATGAGGCGTATGCTCGCTCCGGGGCTCGTTTGACCTTCCAAATGGCCCAGAAAACCCGTGATGGCCAACCGTATGCATAGACAACGTCTTGACGGACGTCCACGAACAAATTTGGCATTTTTGACGTCGGAATCCCGATCACCCAAAAAATGGTGTGCAATAGCACACGAAAATCGTCAAAATGAGGCGTATGCTCGCTCCGGGGCTCGTTTGACCTTCCAAACGGCCCAGAAAACCCGTGATGGCCAACTGTATGCATAGACAACGTCTTGAAGGACGTCCACGAACAAATTTGGCATTTTTGACGTCGGAATCCTGATCACCCAAAAAATGGTGTGCAATAGCACACGAAAATCGTCAAAATGAGGCGTATGCTCGCTCCGGGGCTCGTTTGACCTTCCAAATGGCCCAGAAAACCCGTGATGGCCAACCGTATGCATAGACAACGTCTTGACGGACGTCCACGAACAAATTTGACATTTTTGACGTCGGAATCCTGATCACCCAAAAAATGGTGTGCAATAGCACACGAAAATCATCAAAATGAGGCGTATGCTCGCTCCGGGGCTCGTTTGACCTTCCAAATGGCCCAGAAAACCTGTGATGGCCAACCGTATGCATAGACAACGTCTTGACGGACGTCCACGAACAAATTTGGCATTTTTGACGTCGGAATCCCGATCACCCAAAAAATGGTGTGCAATAGCACACGAAAATCGTCAAAATGAGGCGTATGCTCGCTCCGGGGCTCGTTTGACCTTCCAAACGGCCCAGAAAACCCGTGATGGCCAACCGTATGCATAGACAACGTCTTGAAGGACGTCCACGAACAAATTTGGCATTTTTAACGTCGGAATCCTGATCACCCAAAAAATGGTGTGCAATAGCACACGAAAATCGTCAAAATGAGGCGTATGCTCGCTCCGGGGCTCGTTTGACCTTCCAAATGGCCCAGAAAACCCGTGATGGCCAACCGTATGCATAGACAACGTCTTGACGGACGTCCACGAACAAATTTGACATTTTTGACGTCGGAATCCTGATCACCCAAAAAATGGTGTGCAATAGAACACGAAAATCATCAAAATGAGGCGTCTGCTCGCTCCGGGGCTCGTTTGACCTTCCAAATGACCCAGAAAACCCGTGACGTCCACGAATAAATTTGGCATTTTTGACGTCGGAATCCCGATCACCCAAAAAATGGTGTGCAATAGCACACGAAAATCATCAAAATGAGGCGTATGCTCGCTCCGGGGCTCGTTTGACCTTCCAAATGACCCAGAAAACCCGTGATGGCCAACCGTATGCATAGACAACGTCTTGACGGACGTCCACGAACAAATTTGGCATTTTTGACGTCGGAATCCTGATCACCCAAAAAATGGTGTGCAATAGCACACGAAAATCATCAAAATGAGGCGTATGCTCGCTCCGGGGCTCGTTTGACCTTCCAAACGGCCCAGAAAACCCGTGATGGCCAACCGTATGCATAGACAACGTCTTGAAGGACGTCCACGAACAAATTTGGCATTTTTAACGTCGGAATCCTGATCACCCAAAAAATGGTGTGCAATAGCACACGAAAATCGTCAAAATGAGGCGTATGCTCGCTCCGGGGCTCGTTTGACCTTCCAAATGGCCCAGAAAACCCGTGATGGCCAACCGTATGCATAGACAACGTCTTGACGGACGTCCACGAACAAATTTGGCATTTTTGACGTTGGAATCCTGATCACCCAAAAAATGGTGTGCAATAGCACACGAAAATCGTCAAAATGAGGCGTATGCTCGCTCCGGGGCTCGTTTGACCTTCCAAATGGCCCAGAAAACCCGTGATGGCCAACCGTATGCATAGGCAACGTCTTGACGGACGTCCACAAACAAATTTGGCATTTTTGACGTCGGAATCCCGATCACCCAAAAAATGGTGTGCAATAGCACACGAAAATCGTCAAAATGAGGCGTATGCTCGCTCCGGGGCTCGTTTGACCTTCCAAACGGCCCAGAAAACCCGTGATGGCCAACCGTATGCATAGACAACGTCTTGAAGGACGTCCACGAACAAATTTGGCATTTTTGACGTCGGAATCCTGATCACCCAAAAAATGGTGTGCAATAGCACACGAAAATCGTCAAAATGAGGCGTATGCTCGCTCCGGGGCTCGTTTGACCTTCCAAATGGCCCAGAAAACCCGTGATGGCCAACCGTATGCATAGACAACGTCTTGACGGACGTCCACGAACAAATTTGACATTTTTGACGTCGGAATCCTGATCACCCAAAAAATGGTGTGCAATAGCACACGAAAATCATCAAAATGAGGCGTATGCTCGCTCCGGGGCTCGTTTGACCTTCCAAATGGCCCAGAAAACCCGTGATGGCCAACCGTATGCATAGACAACGTCTTGACGGACGTCCACGAACAAATTTGGCATTTTTGACGTCGGAATCCCGATCACCCAAAAAATGGTGTGCAATAGCACACGAAAATCGTCAAAATGAGGCGTATGCTCGCTCCGGGGCTCGTTTGACCTTCCAAACGGCCTAGAAAACCCGTGATGGCCAACCGTATGCATAGACAACGTCTTGACGGACGTCCACGAACAAATTTGGCATTTTTGACGTCGGAATCCTGATCACCCAAAAAATGGTGTGCAATAGCACACGAAAATCGTCAAAATGAGGCGTATGCTCGCTCCGGGGCTCGTTTGACCTTCCAAATGGCCCAGAAAACCCGTGATGGCCAACCGTATGCATAGACAACGTCTTGACGGACGTCCACGAACAAATTTGGCATTTTTGACGTTGGAATCCTGATCACCCAAAAAATGGTGTGCAATAGCACACGAAAATCGTCAAAATGAGGCGTATGCTCGCTCCGGGGCTCGTTTGACCTTCCAAATGGCCCAGAAAACCCGTGATGGCCAACCGTATGCATAGACAACGTCTTGACGGACGTCCACGAACAAATTTGGCATTTTTGACGTCGGAATCCCGATCACCCAAAAAATGGTGTGCAATAGCACACGAAAATCGTCAAAATGAGGCGTATGCTCGCTCCGGGGCTCGTTTGACCTTCCAAACGGCCCAGAAAACCCGTGATGGCCAACCGTATGCATAGACAACGTCTTGAAGGACGTCCACGAACAAATTTGGCATTTTTGACGTCGGAATCCTGATCACCCAAAAAATGGTGTGCAATAGCACACGAAAATCGTCAAAATGAGGCGTATGCTCGCTCCGGGGCTCGTTTGACCTTCCAAATGGCCCAGAAAACCCGTGATGGCCAACCGTATGCATAGACAACGTCTTGACGGACGTCCTCGAACAAATTTGACATTTTTGACGTCGGAATCCTGATCACCCAAAAAATGGTGTGCAATAGCACACGAAAATCATCAAAATGAGGCGTATGCTCGCTCCGGGGCTCGTTTGACCTTCCAAATGGCCCAGAAAACCCGTGATGGCCAACCGTATGCATAGACAACGTCTTGACGGACGTCCACGAACAAATTTGGCATTTTTGACGTCGGAATCCCGATCACCCAAAAAATGGTGTGCAATAGCACACGAAAATCGTCAAAATGAGGCGTATGCTCGCTCCGGGGCTCGTTTGACCTTCCAAACGGCCCAGAAAACCCGTGATGGCCAACCGTATGCATAGAAAACGTCTTGAAGGACGTCCACGAACAAATTTGGCATTTTTGACGTCGGAATCCTGATCACCCAAAAAATGGTGTGCAATAGCACACGAAAATCGTCAAAATGAGGCGTATGCTCGCTCCGGGGCTCATTTGACCTTCCAAATGGCCCAGAAAACCCGTGATGGCCAACCGTATGCATAGACAACGTCTTGACGGACGTCCACGAACAAATTTGACATTTTTGACGTCGGAATCCTGATCACCCAAAAAATGGTGTGCAATAGCACACGAAAATCATCAAAATGAGGCGTCTGCTCGCTCCGGGGCTCGTTTGACCTTCCAAATGACCCAGAAAACCCGTGAAGTCCACGAATAAATTTGGCATTTTTGACGTCGGAATCCCGATCACCCAAAAAATGGTGTGCAATAGCACACGAAAATCATCAAAATGAGGCGTATGCTCGCTCCGGGGCTCGTTTGACCTTCCAAATGACCCAGAAAACCCGTGATGGCCAACCGTATGCATAGACAACGTCTTGACGGACGTCCACGAACAAATTTGGCATTTTTGACGTCGGAATCCTGATCACCCAAAAAATGGTGTGCAATAGCACACGAAAATCATCAAAATGCGGCGTATGCTCGCTCCGGGGCTCGTTTGACCTTCCAAACGGCCCAGAAAACCCGTGATGGCCAACCGTATGCATAGACAACGTCTTGAAGGACGTCCACGAACAAATTTGGCATTTTTAACGTCGGAATCCTGATCACCCAAAAAATGGTGTGCAATAGCACACGAAAATCGTCAAAATGAGGCGTATGCTCGCTCCGGGGCTCGTTTGACCTTCCAAATGGCCCAGAAAACCCGTGATGGCCAACCGTATGCATAGACAACGTCTTGACGGACGTCCACGAACAAATTTGGCATTTTTGACGTTGGAATCCTGATCACCCAAAAAATGGTGTGCAATAGCACACGAAAATCGTCAAAATGAGGCGTATGCTCGCTCCGGGGCTCGTTTGACCTTCCAAATGGCCCAGAAAACCCGTGATGGCCAACCGTATGCATAGACAACGTCTTGACGGACGTCCACGAACAAATTTGGCATTTTTGACGTCGGAATCCCGATCACCCAAAAAATGGTGTGCAATAGCACACGAAAATCGTCAAAATGAGGCGTATGCTCGCTCCGGGGCTCGTTTGACCTTCCAAACGGCCCAGAAAAACCGTGATGGCCAACCGTATGCATAGACAACGTCTTGAAGGACGTCCACGAACAAATTTGGCATTTTTGACGTCGGAATCCTGATCACCCAAAAAATGGTGTGCAATAGCACACGAAAATCGTCAAAATGAGGCGTATGCTCGCTCCGGGGCTCGTTTGACCTTCCAAATGGCCCTGAAAACCCGTGATGGCCAACCGTATGCATAGACAACGTCTTGAAGGACGTCCACGAACAAATTTGGCATTTTTGACGTCGGAATCCTGATCACCCAAAAAATGGTGTGCAATAGCACACGAAAATCGTCAAAATGAGGCGTATGCTCGCTCCGGGGCTCGTTTGACCTTCCAAATGGCCCAGAAAACCCGTGATGGCCAACCGTATGCATAGACAACGTCTTGACGGACGTCCACGAACAAATTTGACATTTTTGACGTCGGAATCCTGATCACCCAAAAAATGGTGTGCAATAGCACACGAAAATCATCAAAATGAGGCGTCTGCTCGCTCCGGGGCTCGTTTGACCTTCCAAATGACCCAGAAAACCCGTGATGGCCAACCGTATGCATAGACAACGTCTTGACGGACGTCCACGAATAAATTTGGCATTTTTGACGTCGGAATCCCGATCACCCAAAAAATGGTGTGCAATAGCACACGAAAATCATCAAAATGAGGCGTATGCTCGCTCCGGGGCTCGTTTGACCTTCCAAATGACCCAGAAAACCCGTGATGGCCAACCGTATGCATAGACAACGTCTTGACGGACGTCCACGAACAAATTTGGCATTTTTGACGTCGGAATCCTGATCACCCAAAAAATGGTGTGCAATAGCACACGAAAATCATCAAAATGAGGCGTATGCTCGCTCCGGGGCTCGTTTGACCTTCCAAACGGCCCATAAAACCCGTGATGGCCAACCGTATGCATAGACAACGTCTTGAAGGACGTCCACGAACAAATTTGGCATTTTTAACGTCGGAATCCTGATCACCCAAAAAATGGTGTGCAATAGCACACGAAAATCGTCAAAATGAGGCGTATGCTCGCTCCGGGGCTCGTTTGACCTTCCAAATGGCCCAGAAAACCCGTGATGGCCAACCGTATGCATAGACAACGTCTTGACGGACGTCCACGAACAAATTTGGCATTTTTGACGTTGGAATCCTGATCACCCAAAAAATGGTGTGCAATAGCACACGAAAATCGTCAAAATGAGGCGTATGCTCGCTCCGGGGCTCGTTTGACCTTCCAAATGGCCCAGAAAACCCGTGATGGCCAACCGTATGTATAGACAACGTCTTGACGGACGTCCACGAACAAATTTGGCATTTTTGACGTCGGAATCCCGATCACCCAAAAATGGTGTGCAATAGCACACGAAAATCGTCAAAATGAGGCGTATGCTCGCTCCGGGGCTCGTTTGACCTTCCAAACGGCCCAGAAAACCCGTGATGGCCAACCGTATGCATAGACAACGTCTTGAAGGACGTCCACGAACAAATTTGGCATTTTTGACGTCGGAATCCTGATCACCCAAAAAATGGTGTGCAATAGCACACGAAAATCGTCAAAATGAGGCGTATGCTCGCTCCGGGGCTCGTTTGACCTTCCAAATGGCCCAGAAAACCCGTGATGGCCAACCGTATGCATAGACAACGTCTTGACGGACGTCCACGAACAAATTTGACATTTTTGACGTCGGAATCCTGATCACCCAAAAAATGGTGTGCAATAGCACACGAAAATCATCAAAATGAGGCGTATGCTCGCTCCGGGGCTCGTTTGACCTTCCAAATGGCCCAGAAAACCCGTGATGGCCAACCGTATGCATAGACAACGTCTTGACAGACGTCCACGAACAAATTTGGCATTTTTGACGTCGGAATCCCGATCACCCAAAAAATGGTGTGCAATAGCACACGAAAATCGTCAAAATGAGGCGTATGCTCGCTCCGGGGCTCGTTTGACCTTCCAAACGGCCCAGAAAACCCGTGATGGCCAACCGTATGCATAGACAACGTCTTGAAGGACGTCCACGAACAAATTTGGCATTTTTGACGTCGGAATCCTGATCACCCAAAAAATGGTGTGCAATAGCACACGAAAATCGTCAAAATGAGGCGTATGCTCGCTCCGGGGCTCGTTTGACCTTCCAAATGGCCCAGAAAACCCGTGATGGCCAACCGTATGCATAGACAACGTCTTGACGGACGTCCACAAACAAATTTGACATTTTTGACGTCGGAATCCTGATCACCCAAAAAATGGTGTGCAATAGCACACGAAAATCATCAAAATGAGGCGTCTGCTCGCTCCGGGGCTCGTTTGACCTTCCAAATGACCCAGAAAACCCATGATGGCCAACCGTATGCATAGACAACGTCTTGACGGACGTCCACGAATAAATTTGGCATTTTTGACGTCGGAATCCCGATCACCCAAAAAATGGTGTGCAATAGCACACGAAAATCATCAAAATGAGGCGTATGCTCGCTCCGGGGCTCGTTTGACCTTCCAAATGACCCAGAAAACCCGTGATGGCCAACCGTATGCATAGACAACGTCTTGACGGACGTCCACGAACAAATTTGGCATTTTTGACGTTGGAATCCTGATCACCCAAAAAATGGTGTGCAATAGCACACGAAAATCATCAAAATGAGGCGTATGCTCGCTCCGGGGCTCGTTTGACCTTCCAAACGGCCCAGAAAACCCGTGATGGCCAACCGTATGCATAGACAACGTCTTGAAGGACGTCCACGAACAAATTTGGCATTTTTAACGTCGGAATCCTGATCACCCAAAAAATGGTGTGCAATAGCACACGAAAATCGTCAAAATGAGGCGTATGCTCGCTCCGGGGCTCGTTTGACCTTCCAAATGGCCCAGAAAACCCGTGATGGCCAACCGTATGCATAGACAACGTCTTGACGGACGTCCACGAACAAATTTGGCATTTTTGACGTTGGAATCCTGATCACCCAAAAAATGGTGTGCAATAGCACACGAAAATCGTCAAAATGAGGCGTATGCTCGCTCCGGGGCTCGTTTGACCTTCCAAATGGCCCAGAAAACCCGTGATGGCCAACCGTATGCATAGACAACGTCTTGACGGACGTCCACGAACAAATTTGGCATTTTTGACGTCGGAATCCCGATCACCCAAAAAATGGTGTGCAATAGCACACGAAAATCGTCAAAATGAGGCGTATGCTCGCTCCGGGGCTCGTTTGACCTTCCAAACGGCCCAGAAAACCCGTGATGGCCAACCGTATGCATAGACAACGTCTTGAAGGACGTCCACGAACAAATTTGGCATTTTTGACGTCGGAATCCTGATCACCCAAAAAATGGTGTGCAATAGCACACGAAAATCGTCAAAATGAGGCGTATGCTCGCTCCGGGGCTCGTTTGACCTTCCAAATGGCCCAGAAAACCCGTGATGGCCAACCGTATGCATAGACAACGTCTTGACGGACGTCCACGAACAAATTTGACATTTTTGACGTCGGAATCCTGATCACCCAAAAAATGGTGTGCAATAGCACACGAAAATCATCAAAATGAGGCGTATGCTCGCTCCGGGGCTCGTTTGACCTTCCAAATGGCCTAGAAAACCCGTGATGGCCAACCGTATGCATAGACAACGTCTTGACGGACGTCCACGAACAAATTTGGCATTTTTGACGTCGGAATCCCGATCACCCAAAAAATGGTGTGCAATAGCACACGAAAATCGTCAAAATGAGGCGTATGCTCGCTCCGGGGCTCGTTTGACCTTCCAAACGGCCCAGAAAACCCGTGATGGCCAACCGTATGCATAGACAACGTCTTGAAGGACGTCCACGAACAAATTTGGCATTTTTGACGTCGGAATCCTGATCACCCAAAAAATGGTGTGCAATAGCACACGAAAATCGTCAAAATGAGGCGTATGCTCGCTCCGGGGCTCGTTTGACCTTCCAAATGGCCCAGAAAACCCGTGATGGCCAACCGTATGCATAGACAACGTCTTGACGGACGTCCACGAACAAATTTGACATTTTTGACGTCGGAATCCTGATCACCCAAAAAATGGTGTGCAATAGCACACGAAAATCATCAAAATGAGGCGTCTGCTCGCTCCGGGGCTCGTTTGACCTTCCAAATGACCCAGAAAACCCGTGACGTCCACGAATAAATTTGGCATTTTTGACGTCGGAATCCCGATCACCCAAAAAATGGTGTGCAATAGCACACGAAAATCATCAAAATGAGGCGTATGCTCGCTCCGGGGCTCGTTTGACCTTCCAAATGACCCAGAAAACCCGTGATGGCCAACCGTATGCATAGACAACGTCTTGACGGACGTCCACGAACAAATTTGGCATTTTTGACGTCGGAATCCTGATCACCCAAAAAATGGTGTGCAATAGCACACGAAAATCGTCAAAATGAGGCGTATGCTCGCTCCGGGGCTCGTTTGACCTTCCAAATGGCCCAGAAAACCCGTGATGGCCAACCGTATGCATAGACAACGTCTTGACGGACGTCCACGAACAAATTTGGCATTTTTGACGTCGGAATCTCGATCACCCAAAAAATGGTGTGCAATAGCACACGAAAATCGTCAAAATGAGGCGTATGCTCGCTCCGGGGCTCGTTTGACCTTCCAAACGGCCCAGAAAACCCGTGATGGCCAACCGTATGCATAGACAACGTCTTGAAGGACGTCCACGAACAAATTTGGCATTTTTGACGTCGGAATCCTGATCACCCAAAAAATGGTGTGCAATAGCACACGAAAATCGTCAAAATGAGGCGTATGCTCGCTCCGGGGCTCGTTTGACCTTCCAAATGGCCCAGAAAACCCGTGATGGCCAACCGTATGCATAGACAACGTCTTGACGGACGTCCACGAACAAATTTGACATTTTTGACGTCGGAATCCTGATCACCCAAAAAATGGTGTGCAATAGCACACGAAAATCATCAAAATGAGGCGTATGCTCGCTCCAGGGCTCGTTTGACCTTCCAAATGGCCCAGAAAACCCGTGATGGCCAACCGTATGCATAGACAACGTCTTGACGGACGTCCACGAACAAATTTGGCATTTTTGACGTCGGAATCCCGATCACCCAAAAAATGGTGTGCAATAGCACACGAAAATCGTCAAAATGAGGCGTATGCTCGCTCCGGGGCTCGTTTGACCTTCCAAACGGCCCAGAAAACCCGTGATGGCCAACCGTATGCATAGACAACGTCTTGACGGACGTCCACGAACAAATTTGGCATTTTTGACGTCGGAATCCTGATCACCCAAAAAATGGTGTGCAATAGCACACGAAAATCGTCAAAATGAGGCGTATGCTCGCTCCGGGGCTCGTTTGACCTTCCAAATGGCCCAGAAAACCCGTGATGGCCAACCGTATGCATAGACAACGTCTTGACGGACGTCCACGAACAAATTTGGCATTTTTGACGTTGGAATCCTGATCACCCAAAAAATGGTGTGCAATAGCACACGAAAATCGTCAAAATGAGGCGTATGCTCGCTCCGGGGCTCGTTTGACCTTCCAAATGGCCCAGAAAACCCGTGATGGCCAACCGTATGCATAGACAACGTCTTGACGGACGTCCACGAACAAATTTGGCATTTTTGACGTCGGAATCCCGATCACCCAAAAAATGGTGTGCAATAGCACACGAAAATCGTCAAAATGAGGCGTATGCTCGCTCCGGGGCTCATTTGACCTTCCAAACGGCCCAGAAAACCCGTGATGGCCAACCGTATGCATAGACAACGTCTTGAAGGACGTCCACGAACAAATTTGGCATTTTTGACGTCGGAATCCCGATCACCCAAAAAATGGTGTGCAATAGCACACGAAAATCGTCAAAATGAGGCGTATGCTCGCTCCGGGGCTCGTTTGACCTTCCAAATGGCCCAGAAAACCCGTGATGGCCAACCGTATGCATAGACAACGTCTTGACGGACGTCCACGAACAAATTTGACATTTTTGACGTTGGAATCCTGATCACCCAAAAAATGGTGTGCAATAGCACACGAAAATCATCAAAATGAGGCGTATGCTCGCTCCGGGGCTCGTTTGACCTTCCAAATGGCCCAGAAAACCCGTGATGGCCAACCGTATGCATAGACAACGTCTTGACGGACGTCCACGAACAAATTTGGCATTTTTGACGTCGGAATCCCGATCACCCAAAAAATGGTGTGCAATAGCACACGAAAATCGTCAAAATGAGGCGTATGCTCGCTCCGGGGCTCGTTTGACCTTCCAAACGGCCCAGAAAACCCGTGATGGCCAACCGTATGCATAGACAACGTCTTGAAGGACGTCCACGAACAAATTTGGCATTTTTGACGTCGGAATCCTGATCACCCAAAAAATGGTGTGCAATAGCACACGAAAATCGTCAAAATGAGGCGTATGCTCGCTCCGGGGCTCGTTTGACCTTCCAAATGGCCCAGAAAACCCGTGATGGCCAACCGTATGCATAGACAACGTCTTGACGGACGTCCACGAACAAATTTGACATTTTTGACGTCGGAATCCTGATCACCCAAAAAATGGTGTGCAATAGCACACGAAAATCATCAAAATGAGGCGTCTGCTCGCTCCGGGGCTCGTTTGACCTTCCAAATGACCCAGAAAACCCGTGACGTCCACGAATAAATTTGGCATTTTTGACGTCGGAATCCTGATCACCCAAAAAATGGTGTGCAATAGCACACGAAAATCATCAAAATGAGGCGTATGCTCGCTCCGGGGCTCGTTTGACCTTCCAAATGGCCCAGAAAACCCGTGATGGCCAACCGTATGCATAGACAACGTCTTGACGGACGTCCACGAACAAATTTGGCATTTTTGACGTCGGAATCCCGATCACCCAAAAAATGGTGTGCAATAGCACACGAAAATCGTCAAAATGAGGCGTATGCTCGCTCCGGGGCTCGTTTGACCTTCCAAACGGCCCAGAAAACCCGTGATGGCCAACCGTATGCATAGACAACGTCTTGAAGGACGTCCACGAACAAATTTGGCATTTTTGACGTCGGAATCCTGATCACCCAAAAAATGGTGTGCAATAGCACACGAAAATCGTCAAAATGAGGCGTATGCTCGCTCCGGGGCTCGTTTGACCTTCCAAATGGCCCAGAAAACCCGTGATGGCCAACCGTATGCATAGACAACGTCTTGACGGACGTCCACGAACAAATTTGGCATTTTTGACGTTGGAATCCTGATCACCCAAAAAATGGTGTGCAATAGCACACGAAAATCGTCAAAATGAGGCGTATGCTCGCTCCGGGGCTCGTTTGACCTTCCAAATGGCCCAGAAAACCCGTGATGGCCAACCGTATGCATAGACAACGTCTTGACGGACGTCCACGAACAAATTTTGCATTTTTGACGTCGGAATCCCGATCACCCAAAAAATGGTGTGCAATAGCACACGAAAATCGTCAAAATGAGGCGTATGCTCGCTCCGGGGCTCGTTTGACCTTCCAAACGGCCCAGAAAACCCGTGATGGCCAACCGTATGCATAGACAACGTCTTGAAGGACGTCCACGAACAAATTTGGCATTTTTGACGTCGGAATCCTGATCACCCAAAAAATGGTGTGCAATAGCACACGAAAATCGTCAAAATGAGGCGTATGCTCGCTCTGGGGCTCGTTTGACCTTCCAAATGGCCCAGAAAACCCGTGATGGCCAACCGTATGCATAGACAACGTCTTGACGGACGTCCACGAACAAATTTGACATTTTTGACGTCGGAATCCTGATCACCCAAAAAATGGTGTGCAATAGCACACGAAAATCATCAAAATGAGGCGTCTGCTCGCTCCGGGGCTCGTTTGACCTTCCAAATGACCCAGAAAACCCGTGACGTCCACGAATAAATTTGGCATTTTTGACGTCGGAATCCCGATCACCCAAAAAATGGTGTGCAATAGCACACGAAAATCATCAAAATGAGGCGTATGCTCGCTCCGGGGCTCGTTTGACCTTCCAAATGACCCAGAAAACCCGTGATGGCCAACCGTATGCATAGACAACGTCTTGACGGACGTCCACAAACAAATTTGGCATTTTTGACGTCGGAATCCTGATCACCCAAAAAATGGTGTGCAATAGCACACGAAAATCATCAAAATGAGGCGTATGCTCGCTCCGGGGCTCGTTTGACCTTCCAAACGGCCCAGAAAACCCGTGATGGCCAACCGTATGCATAGACAACGTCTTGAAGGACGTCCACGAACAAATTTGGCATTTTTAACGTCGGAATCCTGATCACCCAAAAAATGGTGTGCAATAGCACACGAAAATCGTCAAAATGAGGCGTATGCTCGCTCCGGGGCTCGTTTGACCTTCCAAATGGCCCAGAAAACCCGTGATGGCCAACCGTATGCATAGACAACGTCTTGACGGACGTCCACGAACAAATTTGGCATTTTTGACGTTGGAATCCTGATCACCCAAAAAATGGTGTGCAATAGCACACGAAAATCGTCAAAATGAGGAGTATGCTCGCTCCGGGGCTCGTTTGACCTTCCAAATGGCCCAGAAAACCCGTGATGGCCAACCGTATGCATAGACAACGTCTTGACGGACGTCCACGAACAAATTTGGCATTTTTGACGTCGGAATCCCGATCACCCAAAAAATGGTGTGCAATAGCACACGAAAATCGTCAAAATGAGGCGTATGCTCGCTCCGGGGCTCGTTTGACCTTCCAAACGGCCCAGAAAACCCGTGATGGCCAACCGTATGCATAGACAACGTCTTGACGGACGTCCACGAACAAATTTGACATTTTTGACGTCGGAATCCTGATCACCCAAAAAATGGTGTGCAATAGCACACGAAAATCATCAAAATGAGGCGTATGCTCGCTCCGGGGCTCGTTTGACCTTCCAAATGGCCCAGAAAACCCGTGATGGCCAACCGTATGCATAGACAACGTCTTGACGGACGTCCACGAACAAATTTGGCATTTTTGACGTCGGAATCCTGATCACCCAAAAAATGGTGTGCAATAGCACACGAAAATCGTCAAAATGAGGCGTATGCTCGCTCCGGGGCTCGTTTGACCTTCCAAACGGCCCAGAAAACCCGTGATGGCCAACCGTATGCATAGACAACGTCTTGAAGGACGTCCACGAACAAATTTGGCATTTTTGACGTCGGAATCCTGATCACCCAAAAAATGGTGTGCAATAGCACACGAAAATCGTCAAAATGAGGCGTATGCTCGCTCCGGGGCTCGTTTGACCTTCCAAATGGCCCAGAAAACCCGTGATGGCCAACCGTATGCATAGACAACGTCTTGACGGACGTCCACGAACAAATTTGACATTTTTGACGTCGGAATCCTGATCACCCAAAAAATGGTGTGCAATAGCACACGAAAATCATCAAAATGAGGCGTCTGCTCGCTCCGGGCTTCGTTTGACCTTCCAAATGACCCAGAAAACCCGTGACGTCCACGAATAAATTTGGCATTTTTGACGTCGGAATCCCGATCACCCAAAAAATGGTGTGCAATAGCACACGAAAATCATCAAAATGAGGCGTATGCTCGCTCCGGGGCTCGTTTGACCTTCCAAATGACCCAGAAAACCCGTGATGGCCAACCGTATGCATAGACAACGTCTTGACGGACGTCCACGAACAAATTTGGCATTTTTGACGTCGGAATCCTGATCACCCAAAAAATGGTGTGCAATAGCACACGAAAATCATCAAAATGAGGCGTATGCTCGCTCCGGGGCTCGTTTGACCTTCCAAACGGCCCAGAAAACCCGTGATGGCCAACCGTATGCATAGACAACGTCTTGAAGGACGTCCACGAACAAATTTGGCATTTTTAACGTCGGAATCCTGATCACCCAAAAAATGGTGTGCAATAGCACACGAAAATCGTCAAAATGAGGCGTATGCTCGCTCCGGGGCTCGTTTGACCTTCCAAATGGCCCAGAAAACCCGTGATGGCCAACCGTATGCATAGACAACGTCTTGACGGACGTCCACGAACAAATTTGGCATTTTTGACGTTGGAATCCTGATCACCCAAAAAATGGTGTGCAATAGCACACGAAAATCGTCAAAATGAGGCGTATGCTCGCTCCGGGGCTCGTTTGACCTTCCAAATGGCCCAGAAAACCCGTGATGGCCAACCGTATGCATAGACAACATCTTGACGGACGTCCACGAACAAATTTGGCATTTTTGACGTCGGAATCCCGATCACCCAAAAAATGGTGTGCAATAGCACACGAAAATCGTCAAAATGAGGCGTATGCTCGCTCTGGGGCTCGTTTGACCTTCCAAACGGCCCAGAAAACCCGTGATGGCCAACCGTATGCATAGACAACGTCTTGAAGGACGTCCACGAACAAATTTGGCATTTTTGACGTCGGAATCCTGATCACCCAAAAAATGGTGTGCAATAGCACACGAAAATCGTCAAAATGAGGCGTATGCTCGCTCCGGGGCTCGTTTGACCTTCCAAATGGCCCAGAAAACCCGTGATGGCCAACCGTATGCATAGACAACGTCTTGACGGACGTCCACGAACAAATTTGACATTTTTGACGTCGGAATCCTGATCACCCAAAAAATGGTGTGCAATAGCACACGAAAATCATCAAAATGAGGCGTATGCTCGCTCCGGGGCTCGTTTGACCTTCCAAATGGCCCAGAAAACCCGTGATGGCCAACCGTATGCATAGACAACGTCTTGACGGACGTCCACGAATAAATTTGGCATTTTTGACGTCGGAATCCCGATCACCCAAAAAATGGTGTGCAATAGCACACGAAAATCGTCAAAATGAGGCGTATGCTCGCTCCGGGGCTCGTTTGACCTTCCAAACGGCCCAGAAAACCCGTGATGGCCAACCGTATGCATAGACAACGTCTTGAAGGACGTCCACGAACAAATTTGGCATTTTTGACGTCGGAATCCTGATCACCCAAAAAATGGTGTGCAATAGCACACGAAAATCGTCAAAATGAGGCGTATGCTCGCTCCGGGGCTCGTTTGACCTTCCAAATGGCCCAGAAAACCCGTGATGGCCAACCGTATGCATAGACAACGTCTTGACGGACGTCCACGAACAAATTTGACATTTTTGACGTCGGAATCCTGATCACCCAAAAAATGGTGTGCAATAGCACACGAAAATCATCAAAATGAGGCGTCTGCTCGCTCCGGGGCTCGTTTGACCTTCCAAATGACCCAGAAAACCCGTGATGGCCAAGCGTATGCATAGACAACGTCTTGACGGACGTCCACGAACAAATTTGGCATTTTTGACGTTGGAATCCTGATCACCCAAAAAATGGTGTGCAATAGCACACGAAAATCGTCAAAATGAGGCGTATGCTCGCTCCGGGGCTCGTTTGACCTTCCAAATGGCCCAGAAAACCCGTGATGGCCAACCGTATGCATAGACAACGTCTTGACGGACGTCCACGAATAAATTTGGCATTTTTGACGTCGGAATCCCGATCACCCAAAAAATGGTGTGCAATAGCACACGAAAATCGTCAAAATGAGGCGTATGCTCGCTCCGGGGCTCGTTTGACCTTCCAAACGGCCCAGAAAACCCGTGATGGCCAACCGTATGCATAGACAACGTCTTGAAGGATGTCCACGAACAAATTTGGCATTTTTGACGTCGGAATCCTGATCACCCAAAAAATGGTGTGCAATAGCACACGAAAATCGTCAAAATGAGGCGTATGCTCGCTCCGGGGCTCGTTTGACCTTCCAAATGGCCCAGAAAACCCGTGATGGCCAACCGTATGCATAGACAACGTCTTGACGGACGTCCACGAACAAATTTGACATTTTTGACGTCGGAATCCTGATCACCCAAAAAATGGTGTGCAATAGCACACGAAAATCATCAAAATGAGGCGTATGCTCGCTCCGGGGCTCGTTTGACCTTCCAAATGGCCCAGAAAACCCGTGATGGCCAACCGTATGCATAGACAACGTCTTGACGGACGTCCACGAACAAATTTGGCATTTTTGACGTCGGAATCCCGATCACCCAAAAAATGGTGTGCAATAGCACACGAAAATCATCAAAATGAGGCGTATGCTCGCTCCGGGGCTCGTTTGACCTTCCAAACGGCCCAGAAAACCCGTGATGGCCAACCGTATGCATAGACAACGTCTTGAAGGACGTCCACGAACAAATTTGGCATTTTTGACGTCGGAATCCTGATCACCCAAAAAATGGTGTACAATAGCACACGAAAATCGTCAAAATGAGGCGTATGCTCGCTCCGGGGCTCGTTTGACCTTCCAAATGGCCCAGAAAACCTGTGATGGCCAACCGTATGCATAGACAACGTCTTGACGGACGTCCACGAACAAATTTGACATTTTTGACGTCGGAATCCTGAACACCCAAAAAATGGTGTGCAATAGCACACGAAAATCATCAAAATGAGGCGTCTGCTCGCTCCGGGGCTCGTTTGACCTTCCAAATGACCCAGAAAACCCGTGATGGCCAACCGTATGCATAGACAACGTCTTGACGGACGTCCACGAATAAATTTGGCATTTTTGACGTCGGAATCCCGATCACCCAAAAAATGGTGTGCAATAGCACACGAAAATCATCAAAATGAGGCGTATGCTCGCTCCGGGGCTCGTTTGACCTTCCAAATGACCCAGAAAACCCGTGATGGCCAACCGTATGCATAGACAACGTCTTGACGGACGTCCACGAACAAATTTGGCATTTTTGACGTCGGAATCCCGATCACCCAAAAAATGGTGTGCAATAGCACACGAAAATCGTCAAAATGAGGCGTATGCTCGCTCCGGGGCTCGTTTGACCTTCCAAACGGCCCAGAAAACCCGTGATGGCCAACCGTGTGCATAGACAACATCTTGAAGGACGTCCACGAACAAATTTGGCATTTTTAACGTCGGAATCCTGATCACCCAAAAAATGGTGTGCAATAGCACACGAAAATCGTCAAAATGAGGCGTATGCTCGCTCCGGGGCTCGTTTGACCTTCCAAATGGCCCAGAAAACCCGTGATGGCCAAGCGTATGCATAGACAACGTCTTGACGGACGTCCACGAACAAATTTGGCATTTTTGACGTTGGAATCCTGATCACCCAAAAAATGGTGTGCAATAGCACACGAAAATCGTCAAAATGAGGCGTATGCTCGCTCCGGGGCTCGTTTGACCTTCCAAATGGCCCAGAAAACCCGTGATGGCCAACCGTATGCATAGACAACGTCTTGACGGACGTCCACGAACAAATTTGGCATTTTTGACGTCGGAATCCTGATCACCCAAAAAATGGTGTGCAATAGCACACGAAAATCGTCAAAATGAGGCGTATGCTCGCTCCGGGGCTCGTTTGACCTTCCAAACGGCCTAGAAAACCCGTGATGGCCAACCGTATGCATAGACAACGTCTTGAAGGACGTCCACGAACAAATTTGGCATTTTTGACGTCGGAATCCTGATCACCCAAAAAATGGTGTGCAATAGCACACGAAAATCGTCAAAATGAGGCGTATGCTCGCTCCGGGGCTCGTTTGACCTTCCAAATGGCCCAGAAAACCCGTGATGGCCAACCGTATGCATAGACAACGTCTTGACGGACGTCCACGAACAAATTTGACATTTTTGACGTCGGAATCCTGATCACCCAAAAAATGGTGTGCAAAAGCACACGAAAATCATCAAAATGAGGCGTATGCTCGCTCCGGGGCTCGTTTGACCTTCCAAATGGCCCAGAAAACCCGTGATGGCCAACCGTATGCATAGACAACGTCTTGACGGACGTCCACGAACAAATTTGGCATTTTTGACGTCGGAATCCCGATCACCCAAAAAATGGTGTGCAATAGCACACGAAAATCGTCAAAATGAGGCGTATGCTCGCTCCGGGGCTCGTTTGACCTTCCAAACGGCCCAGAAAACCCGTGATGGCCAACCGTATGCATAGACAACGTCTTGAAGGACGTCCACGAACAAATTTGGCATTTTTGACGTCGGAATCCTGATCACCCAAAAAATGGTGTGCAATAGCACACGAAAATCGTCAAAATGAGGCGTATGCTCGCTCCGGTGCTCGTTTGACCTTCCAAATGGCCCAGAAAACCCGTGATGGCCAACCGTATGCATAGACAACGTTTTGACGGACGTCCACGAACAAATTTGACATTTTTGACGTCGGAATCCTGATCACCCAAAAAATGGTGTGCAATAGCACACGAAAATCATCAAAATGAGGCGTCTGCTCGCTCCGGGGCTCGTTTGACCTTCCAAATGACCCAGAAAACCCGTGACGTCCACGAATAAATTTGGCATTTTTGACGTCGGAATCCCGATCACCCAAAAAATGGTGTGCAATAGCACACGAAAATCATCAAAATGAGGCGTATGCTCGCTCCGGGGCTCGTTTGACCTTCCAAATGACCCAGAAAACCCGTGATGGCCAACCATATGCATAGACAACGTCTTGACGGACGTCCACAAACAAATTTGGCATTTTTGACGTCGGAATCCTGATCACCCAAAAAATGGTGTGCAATAGCACACGAAAATCATCAAAATGAGGCGTATGCTCGCTCCGGGGCTCGTTTGACCTTCCAAACGGCCCAGAAAACCCGTGATGGCCAACCATATGCATAGACAACGTCTTGAAGGACGTCCACGAACAAATTTGGCATTTTTAACGTCGGAATCCTGATCACCCAAAAAATGGTGTGCAATAGCACACGAAAATCGTCAAAATGAGGCGTATGCTCGCTCCGGGGCTCGTTTGACCTTCCAAATGGCCCAGAAAACCCGTGATGGCCAACCGTATGCATAGACAACGTCTTGACGGACGTCCACGAACAAATTTGGCATTTTTGACGTTGGAATCCTGATCACCCAAAAAATGGTGTGCAATAGCACACGAAAATCGTCAAAATGAGGCGTATGCTCGCTCCGGGGCTCGTTTGACCTTCCAAATGGCCCAGAAAACCCGTGATGGCCAACCGTATGCATAGACAACGTCTTGACGGATGTCCACGAACAAATTTGGCATTTTTGACGTCGGAATCCCGATCACCCAAAAAATGGTGTGCAATAGCACACGAAAATCGTCAAAATGAGGCGTATGCTCGCTCCGGGGCTCGTTTGACCTTCCAAACGGCCCAGAAAACCCGTGATGGCCAACCGTATGCATAGACAACGTCTTGAAGGACGTCCACGAACAAATTTGGCATTTTTGACGTCGGAATCCTGATCACCCAAAAAATGGTGTGCAATAGCACACGAAAATCGTCAAAATGAGGCGTATGCTCGCTCCGGGGCTCGTTTGACCTTCCAAATGGCCCAGAAAACCCGTGATGGCCAACCGTATGCATAGACAACGTCTTGAAGGACGTCCACGAACAAATTTGGCATTTTTGACGTCGGAATCCTGATCACCCAAAAAATGGTGTGCAATAGCACACGAAAATCATCAAAATGAGGCGTATGCTCGCTCCGGGGCTCGTTTGACCTTCCAAATGGCCCAGAAAACCCGTGATGGCCAACCGTATGCATAGACAACGTCTTGACGGACGTCCACGAACAAATTTGACATTTTTGACGTCGGAATCCTGATCACCCAAAAAATGGTGTGCAATAGCACACGAAAATCATCAAAATGAGGCGTCTGCTCGCTCCGGGGCTCGTTTGACCTTCCAAATGACCCAGAAAACCCGTGATGGCCAACCGTATGCATAGACAACGTCTTGACGGACGTCCACGAATAAATTTGGCATTTTTTACGTCGGAATCCCGATCACCCAAAAAATGGTGTGTAATAGCACACGAAAATCATCAAAATGAGGCGTATGCTCGCTCCGGGGCTCGTTTGACCTTCCAAATAACCCAGAAAACCCGTGATGGCCAACCGTATGCATAGATAACGTCTTGACGGACGTCCACGAACAAATTTGGCATTTTTGACGTCGGAATCCTGATCACCCAAAAAATGGTGTGCAATAGCACACGAAAATCATCAAAATGAGGCGTATGCTCGCTCCGGGGCTCGTTTGACCTTCCAAACGGCCCAGAAAACCCGTGATGGCCAACCGTATGCATAGACAACGTCTTGTAGGACGTCCACGAATAAATTTGGCATTTTTAACGTCGGAATCCTGATCACCCAAAAAATGGTGTGCAATAGCACACGAAAATCGTCAAAATGAGGCGTATGCTCGCTCCGGGGCTCGTTTGACCTTCCAAATGGCCCAGAAAACCCGTGATGGCCAACCGTATGCATAGACAACGTCTTGACGGACGTCCACGAACAAATTTAGCATTTTTGACGTTGGAATCCTGATCACCCAAAAAATGGTGTGCAATAGCACACGAAAATCGTCAAAATGAGGCGTATGCTCGCTCTGGGGCTCGTTTGACCTTCCAAATGGCCCAGAAAACCCGTGATGGCCAACCGTATGCATAGACAACGTTTTGACGGACGTCCACGAACAAATTTGGCATTTTTGACGTCGGAATCCCGATCACCCAAAAAATGGTGTGCAATAGCACACGAAAATCGTCAAAATGAGGCGTATGCTCGCTCCGGGGCTCGTTTGACCTTCCAAACGGCCCAGAAAACCCGTGATG
Organism: Solanum lycopersicum; assembly: GCF_036512215.1. Lineage (NCBI taxonomy): Eukaryota > Viridiplantae > Streptophyta > Magnoliopsida > Solanales > Solanaceae > Solanum > Solanum lycopersicum. Next base: position 4,861,873 of record NC_090802.1, on the reverse strand, counting down.
GCCAACCGTATGCATAGACAACGTCTTGAAGGACGTCCACGAACAAATTTGGCATTTTTGACGTCGGAATCCTGATCACCCAAAAAATGGTGTGCAATAGCACACGAAAATCGTCAAAATGAGGCGTATGCTCGCTCCGGGGCTCGTTTGACCTTCCAAATGGCCCAGAAAACCCGTGATGGCCAACCGTATGCATAGACAACGTCTTGACGGACGTCCACGAACAAATTTGACATTTTTGACGTCGGAATCCTGATCACCCAAAAAATGGTGTGCAATAGCACACGAAAATCATCAAAATGAGGCGTATGCTCGCTCCGGGGCTCGTTTGACCTTCCAAACGGCCCAGAAAACCCGTGATGGCCAACCGTATGCATAGACAACGTCTTGAAGGACGTCCACGAACAAATTTGGCATTTTTGACGTCGGAATCCTGATCACCCAAAAAATGGTGTGCAATAGCACACGAAAATCGTCAAAATGAGGCGTATGCTCGCTCCGGGGCTCGTTTGACCTTCCAAATGGCCCAGAAAACCCGTGATGGCCAACCGTATGCATAGACAACGTCTTGACGGACGTCCACGAACAAATTTGACATTTTTGACGTCGGAATCCTGATCACCCAAAAAATGGTGTGCAATAGCACACGAAAATCATCAAAATGAGGCGTATGCTCGCTCCGGGGCTCGTTTGACCTTCCAAATGGCCCAGAAAACCCGTGATGGCCAACCGTATGCATAGACAACGTCTTGACGGACGTCCACGAACAAATTTGGCATTTTTGACGTCGGAATCCCGATCACCCAAAAAATGGTGTGCAATAGCACATGAAAATTGTCAAAATGAGGCGTATGCTCGCTCCGGGGCTCGTTTGACCTTCCAAATGGCCCAGAAAACCCGTGATGGCCAACCGTATGCATAGACAACGTCTTGACGGACGTCCACGAACAAATTTGGCATTTTTGACGTCGGAATCCTGATCACCCAAAAAATGGTGTGCAATAGCACACGAAAATCATCAAAATGAGGCGTATGCTCGCTCCGGGGCTCGTTTGACCTTCCAAACGGCCCAGAAAACCCGTGATGGCCAACCGTATGCATAGACAACGTCTTGTAGGACGTCCACGAACAAATTTGGCATTTTTAACGTCGGAATCCTGATCACCCAAAAAATGGTGTGCAATAGCACACGAAAATCGTCAAAATGAGGCGTATGCTCGCTCCGGGGCTCGTTTGACCTTCCAAATGGCCCAGAAAACCCGTGATGGCCAACCGTATGCATAGACAACGTCTTGACGGACGTCCACGAACAAATTTGGCATTTTTGACGTTGGAATCCTGATCACCCAAAAAATGGTGTGCAATAGCACACGAAAATCCTCAAAATGAGGCGTATGCTCGCTCCGGGGCTCGTTTGACCTTCCAAATGGCCCAGAAAACCCATGATGGCCAACCGTATGCATAGACAACGTCTTGACGGATGTCCACGAACAAATTTGGCATTTTTGACGTCGGAATCCCGATCACCCAAAAAATGGTGTGCAATAGCACATGAAAATTGTCAAAATGAGGCGTATGCTCGCTCCGGGGCTCGTTTGACCTTCCAAATGGCCCAGAAAACCCGTGATGGCCAACCGTATGCATAGACAACGTCTTGACGGACGTCCACGAACAAATTTGGCATTTTTGACGTTGGAATCCTGATCACCCAAAAAATGGTGTGCAATAGCACACGAAAATCGTCAAAATGAGGCGTATGCTCGCTCCGGGGCTCGTTTGACCTTCCAAATGGCCCAGAAAACCCGTGATGGCCAACCGTATGCATAGACAACGTCTTGACGGACGTCCACGAACAAATTTGGCATTTTTGACGTCGGAATCCCGATCACCCAAAAAATGGTGTGCAATAGCACACGAAAATCGTCAAAATGAGGCGTATGCTCGCTCCGGGGCTCGTTTGACCTTCCAAACGGCCCAGAAAACCCGTGATGGCCAACCGTATGCATAGACAACGTCTTGAAGGACGTCCACGAACAAATTTGGCATTTTTGACGTCGGAATCCTGATCACCCAAAAAATGGTGTGCAATAGCACACGAAAATCGTCAAAATGAGGCGTATGCTCGCTCCGGGGCTCGTTTGACCTTCCAAATGGCCCAGAAAACCCGTGATGGCCAACCGTATGCATAGACAACGTCTTGAAGGACGTCCACGAACAAATTTGGCATTTTTGACGTCGGAATCCTGATCACCCAAAAAATGGTGTGCAATAGCACACGAAAATCGTCAAAATGAGGCGTATGCTCGCTCTGGGGCTCGTTTGACCTTCGAAATGGCCCAGAAAACCCGTGATGGCCAACCGTATGCATAGACAACGTCTTGACGGACATCCACGAACAAATTTGACATTTTTGACGTCGGAATCCTGATCACCCAAAAAATGGTGTGCAATAGCACACGAAAATCATCAAAATGAGGCGTCTGCTCGCTCCGGGGCTCGTTTGACCTTCCAAATGACCCAGAAAACCCGTGATGGCCAACCGTATGCATAGACAACGTCTTGACGGACGTCCACGAATAAATTTGGCATTTTTGACGTCGGAATCCCGATCACCCAAAAAATGGTGTGCAATAGCACACGAAAATCATCAAAATGAGGCGTATGCTCGCTCCGGGGCTCGTTTGACCTTCCAAATGACCCAGAAAACCCGTGATGGCCAACCGTATGCATAGACAACGTCTTGACGGACGTCCACGAACAAATTTGGCATTTTTGACGTCGGAATCCTGATCACCCAAAAAATGGTGTGCAATAGCACACGAAAATCATCAAAATGAGGCGTATGCTCGCTCCGGGGCTCGTTTGACCTTCCAAACGGCCCAGAAAACCCGTGATGGCCAACCGTATGCATAGACAACGTCTTGTAGGACGTCCACGAACAAATTTGGCATTTTTAACGTCGGAATCCTGATCACCCAAAAAATGGTGTGCAATAGCACACGAAAATCGTCAAAATGAGGCGTATGCTCGCTCCGGGGCTCGTTTGACCTTCCAAATGGCCCAGAAAACCCGTGATGGCCAACCGTATGCATAGACAACGTCTTGACGGACGTCCACGAACAAATTTGGCATTTTTGACGTCGGAATCCCGATCACCCAAAAAATGGTGTGCAATAGCACATGAAAATTGTCAAAATGAGGCGTATGCTCGCTCCGGGGCTCGTTTGACCTTCCAAATGGCCCAGAAAACCCGTGATGGCCAACCGTATGCATAGACAACGTCTTGACGGACGTCCACGAACAAATTTGGCATTTTTGACGTTGGAATCCTGATCACCCAAAAAATGGTGTGCAATAGCACACAAAAATCGTCAAAATGAGGCGTATGCTCGCTCCGGGGCTCGTTTGACCTTCCAAATGGCCCAGAAAACCCCTGATGGCCAACCGTATGCATAGACAACGTCTTGACGGACGTCCACGAACAAATTTGGCATTTTTGACGTCGGAATCCCGATCACCCAAAAAATGGTGTGCAATAGCACACGAAAATCGTCAAAATGAGGCGTATGCTCGCTCCGGGGCTCGTTTGACCTTCCAAACGGCCCAGAAAACCCGTGATGGCCAACCGTATGCATAGACAACGTCTTGAAGGACGTCCACGAACAAATTTGGCATTTTTGACGTCGGAATCCTGATCACCCAAAAAATGGTGTGCAATAGCACACGAAAATCGTCAAAATGAGGCGTATGCTCGCTCCGGGGCTCGTTTGACCTTCCAAATGGCCCAGAAAACCCGTGATGGCCAACCGTATGCATAGACAACGTCTTGAAGGACGTCCACGAACAAATTTGGCATTTTTGACGTCGGAATCCTGATCACCCAAAAAATGGTGTGCAATAGCACACGAAAATCGTCAAAATGAGGCGTATGCTCGCTCCGGGGCTCGTTTGACCTTCCAAATGGCCCAGAAAACCCGTGATGGCCAACCGTATGCATAGACAACGTCTTGACGGACGTCCACGAACAAATTTGACATTTTTGACGTCGGAATCCTGATCACCCAAAAAATGGTGTGCAATAGCACACGAAAATCATCAAAATGAGGCGTCTGCTCGCTCCGGGGCTCGTTTGACCTTCCAAATGACCCAGAAAACCCGTGATGGCCAACCGTATGCATAGACAACGTCTTGACGGACGTCCACGAATAAATTTGGCATTTTTGACGTCGGAATCCCGATCACCCAAAAAATGGTGTGCAATAGCACACGAAAATCATCAAAATGAGGCGTATGCTCGCTCCGGGGCTCGTTTGACCTTCCAAATGACCCAGAAAACCCGTGATGGCCAACCGTATGCATAGACAACGTCTTGACGGACGTCCACGAACAAATTTGGCATTTTTGACGTCGGAATCCTGATCACCCAAAAAATGGTGTGCAATAGCACACGAAAATCATCAAAATGAGGCGTATGCTCGCTCCGGGGCTCGTTTGACCTTCCAAACGGCCCAGAAAACCCGTGATGGCCAACCGTATGCATAGACAACGTCTTGTAGGACGTCCACGAACAAATTTGGCATTTTTAACGTCGGAATCCTGATCACCCAAAAAATGGTGTGCAATAGCACACGAAAATCGTCAAAATGAGGCGTATGCTCGCTCCGGGGCTCGTTTGACCTTCCAAATGGCCCAGAAAACCCGTGATGGCCAACCGTATGCATAGACAACGTCTTGACGGACGTCCACGAACAAATTTGGCATTTTTGACGTTGGAATCCTGATCACCCAAAAAATGGTGTGCAATAGCACACGAAAATCCTCAAAATGAGGCGTATGCTCGCTCCGGGGCTCGTTTGACCTTCCAAATGGCCCAGAAAACCCGTGATGGCCAACCGTATGCATAGACAACGTCTTGACGGACGTCCACGAACAAATTTGGCATTTTTGACGTCGGAATCCCGATCACCCAAAAAATGGTGTGCAATAGCACACGAAAATCGTCAAAATGAGGCGTATGCTCGCTCCGGGGCTCGTTTGACCTTCCAAACGGCCCAGAAAACCCGTGATGGCCAACCGTATGCATAGACAACGTCTTGAAGGACGTCCACGAACAAATTTGGCATTTTTGACATCAGAATCCTGATCACCCAAAAAATGGTGTGCAATAGCACACGAAAATCGTCAAAATGAGGCGTATGCTCGCTCCGGGGCTCGTTTGACCTTCCAAATGGCCCAGAAAACCCGTGATGGCCAACCGTATGCATAGACAACGTCTTGACGGACGTCCACGAACAAATTTGACATTTTTGACGTCGGAATCCTGATCACCCAAAAAATGGTGTGCAATAGCACACGAAAATCATCAAAATGAGGCGTATGCTCGCTCCGGGGCTCGTTTGACCTTCCAAATGGCCCAGAAAACCCGTGATGGCCAACCGTATGCATAGACAACGTCTTGACGGACGTCCACGAACAAATTTGGCATTTTTGACGTCGGAATCCCGATCACCCAAAAAATGGTGTGCAATAGCACATGAAAATTGTCAAAATGAGGCGTATGCTCGCTCCGGGGCTCGTTTGACCTTCCAAATGGCCCAGAAAACCCGTGATGGCCAACCGTATGCATAGACAACGTCTTGACGGACGTCCACGAACAAATTTGGCATTTTTGACGTTGGAATCCTGATCACCCAAAAAATGGTGTGCAATAGCACACGAAAATCGTCAAAATGAGGCGTATGCTCGCTCCGGGGCTCGTTTGACCTTCCAAATGGCCCAGAAAACCCGTGATGGCCAACCGTATGCATAGACAACGTCTTGACGGACGTCCACGAACAAATTTGGCATTTTTGACGTCGGAATCCCGATCACCCAAAAAATGGTGTGCAATAGCACACGAAAATCGTCAAAATGAGGCGTATGCTCGCTCCGGGGCTCGTTTGACCTTCCAAACGGCCCAGAAAACCCGTGATGGCCAACCGTATGCATAGACAACGTCTTGAAGGACGTCAACAAACAAATTTGGCATTTCTGACGTCGGAATCCTGATCACCCAAAAAATGGTGTGCAATAGCACACGAAAATCGTCAAAATGAGGCGTATGCTCGCTCCGGGGCTCGTTTGACCTTCCAAATGGCCCAGAAAACCCGTGATGGCCAACCGTATGCATAGACAACGTCTTGAAGGACGTCCACGAACAAATTTGGCATTTTTGACGTCGGAATCCTGATCACCCAAAAAATGGTGTGCAATAGCACACGAAAATCGTCAAAATGAGGCGTATGCTCGCTCCGGGGCTCGTTTGACCTTCCAAATGGCCCAGAAAACCCGTGATGGCTAACCGTATGCATAGACAACGTCTTGACGGACGTCCACGAACAAATTTGGCATTTTTGACGTCGGAATCCTGATCACCCAAAAAATGGTGTGCAATAGCACACGAAAATCATCAAAATGAGGCGTATGCTCGCTCCGGGGCTCGTTTGACCTTCCAAACGGCCCAGAAAACCCGTGATGGCCAACCGTATGCATAGACAACGTCTTGTAGGACGTCCACGAATAAATTTGGCATTTTTAACGTCGGAATCCTGATCACCCAAAAAATGGTGTGCAATAGCACACGAAAATCGTCAAAATGAGGCGTATGCTCGCTCCGGGGCTCGTTTGACCTTCCAAATGGCCCAGAAAACCCGTGATGGCCAACCGTATGCATAGACAACGTCTTGACGGACGTCCACGAACAAATTTGGCATTTTTGACGTTGGAATCCTGATCACCCAAAAAATGGTGTGCAATAGCACACGAAAATCGTCAAAATGAGGCGTATGCTCGCTCTGGGGCTCGTTTGACCTTCCAAATGGCCCAGAAAACCCGTGATGGCGAACCGTATGCATAGACAATGTCTTGACGGACGTCCACGAACAAATTTGGCATTTTTGACGTCGGAATCCCGATCACCCAAAAAATGGTGTGCAATAGCACACGAAAATCGTCAAAATGAGGCGTATGCTCGCTCCGGGGCTCGTTTGACCTTCCAAACGGCCCAGAAAACCCGTGATGGCCAACCGTATGCATAGACAACGTCTTGAAGGACGTCCACGAACAAATTTGGCATTTTTGACGTCGGAATCCTGATCACCCAAAAAATGGTGTGCAATAGCACACGAAAATCATCAAAATGAGGCGTATGCTCGCTCCGGGGCTCGTTTGACCTTCCAAATGGCCCAGAAAACCCGTGATGGCCAACCGTATGCATAGACAACGTCTTGACGGACGTCCACGAACAAATTTGACATTTTTGACGTCTGAATCCTGATCACCCAAAAAATGGTGTGCAATTGCACACGAAAATCATCCAAATGAGGCGTATGCTCGCTCCGGGGCTCGTTTGACCTTCCAAATGGCCCAGAAAACCCGTGATGGCCAACCGTATGTATAGACAACGTCTTGACGGACGTCCACAAACAAATTTGGCATTTTTGACGTCGGAATCCCGATCACCCAAAAAATGGTGTGCAATAGCACATGAAAATTGTCAAAATGAGGCGTATGCTCGCTCCGGGGCTCGTTTGACCTTCCAAATGGCCCAGAAAACCCGTGATGGCCAACCGTATGCATAGACAACGTCTTGACGGACGTCCACGAACAAATTTGGCATTTTTGACGTTGGAATCCTGATCACCCAAAAAATGGTGTGCAATAGCACACGAAAATCATCAAAATGAGGCGTATGCTCGCTCCGGGGCTCGTTTGACCTTCCAAATGGCCCAGAAAACCCGTGATGGCCAACCGTATGCATAGACAACGTCTTGACGGACGTCCACGAACAAATTTGGCATTTTTGACGTCGGAATCCCGATCACCCAAAAAATGGTGTGCAATAGCACACGAAAATCGTCAAAATGAGGCGTATGCTCGCTCCGGGGCTCGTTTGACCTTCCAAACGGCCCAGAAAACCCGTGATGGCCAACCGTATGCATAGACAACGTCTTGAAGGACGTCCACGAACAAATTTGGCATTTTTGACGTCGGAATCCTGATCACCCAAAAAATGGTGTGCAATAGCACACGAAAATCGTCAAAATGAGGCGTATGCTCGCTCCGGGGCTCGTTTGACCTTCCAAATGGCCCAGAAAACCCGTGATGGCCAACCGTATGCATAGACAACGTCTTGAAGGACGTCCACGAACAAATTTGGCATTTTTGACGTCGGAATCCTGATCACCCAAAAAATGGTGTGCAATAGCACACGAAAATCGTCAAAATGAGGCGTATGCTCGCTCCGGGGCTCGTTTGACCTTCCAAATGGCCCAGAAAACCCGTGATGGCCAACCGTATGCATAGACAACGTCTTGACGGACGTCCACGAACAAATTTGACATTTTTGACGTCGGAATCCTGATCACCCAAAAAATGGTGTGCAATAGCACACGAAAATCATCAAAATGAGGCGTCTGCTCGCTCCGGGGCTCGTTTGACCTTCCAAATGACCCAGAAAACCCGTGATGGCCAACCGTATGCATAGACAACGTCTTGACGGACGTCCACGAATAAATTTGGCATTTTTGACGTCGGAATCCCGATCACCCAAAAAATGGTGTGCAATAGCACACGAAAATCATCAAAATGAGGCGTATGCTCGCTCCGGGGCTCGTTTGACCTTCCAAATGACCCAGAAAACCCGTGATGGCCAACCGTATGCATAGACAACGTCTTGACGGACGTCCACGAACAAATTTGGCATTTTTGACGTCGGAATCCTGATCACCCAAAAAATGGTGTGCAATAGCACACGAAAATCATCAAAATGAGGCGTATGCTCGCTCCGGGGCTCGTTTGACCTTCCAAACGGCCCAGAAAACCCGTGATGGCCAACCGTATGCATAGACAACGTCTTGTAGGACGTCCACGAACAAATTTGGCATTTTTAACGTCGGAATCCTGATCACCCAAAAAATGGTGTGCAATAGCACACGAAAATCGTCAAAATGAGGCGTATGCTCGCTCCGGGGCTCGTTTGACCTTCCAAATGGCCCAGAAAACCCGTGATGGCCAACCGTATGCATAGACAACGTCTTGACGGACGTCCACGAACAAATTTGGCATTTTTGACGTTGGAATCCTGATCACCCAAAAAATGGTGTGCAATAGCACACGAAAATCGTCAAAATGAGGCGTATGCTCGCTCCGGGGCTCGTTTGACCTTCCAAATGGCCCAGAAAACCCGTGATGGCCAACCGTATGCATAGACAACGTCTTGACGGACGTCCACGAACAAATTTGGCATTTTTGACGTCGGAATCCCGATCACCCAAAAAATGGTGTGCAATAGCACACGAAAATCGTCAAAATGAGGCGTATGCTCGCTCCGGAGCTCGTTTGACCTTCCAAACGGCCCAGAAAACCCGTGATGGCCAACCGTATGCATAGACAACGTCTTGAAGGACGTCCACGAACAAATTTGGCATTTTTGACGTCGGAATCCTGATCACCCAAAAAATGGTGTGCAATAGCACACGAAAATCATCAAAATGAGGCGTATGCTCGCTCCGGGGCTCGTTTGACCTTCCAAATGGCCCAGAAAACCTGTGATGGCCAACCGTATGCATAGACAACGTCTTGACGGACGTCCACGAACAAATTTGACATTTTTGACGTCGGAATCCTGATCACCCAAAAAATGGTGTGCAATAGCACACGAAAATCATCAAAATGAGGCGTATGCTCGCTCCGGGGCTTGTTTGACCTTCCAAATGGCCCAGAAAACCCGTGATGGCCAACCGTATGCATAGACAACGTCTTGACGGACGTCCACGAACAAATTTGGCATTTTTGACGTCGGAATCCTGATCACCCAAAAAATGGTGTGCAATAGCACATGAAAATTGTCAAAATGAGGCGTATGCTCGCTCCGGGGCTCGTTTGACCTTCCAAATGGCCCAGAAAACCCGTGATGGCCAACCGTATGCATAGACAACGTCTTGACGGACGTCCACGAACAAATTTGGCATTTTTCACGTCGGAATCCCGATCACCCAAAAAATGGTGTGCAATAGCACACGAAAATCATCAAAATGAGGCGTATGCTCGCTCCGGGGCTCGTTTGACCTTCCAAACGGCTCAGAAAACCCATGATGGCCAACCGTATGCATAGACAACGTCTTGTAGGACGTCCACGAACAAATTTGGCATTTTTAACGTCGGAATCCTGATCACCCAAAAAATGGTGTGCAATAGCACACGAAAATCGTCAAAATGAGGCGTATGCTCGCTCCGGGGCTCGTTTGACCTTCCAAATGGCCCAGAAAACCCGTGATGGCCAACCGTATGCATAGACAATGTCTTGACGGACGTCCACGAACAAATTTGGCATTTTTGACGTTGGAATCCTGATCACCCAAAAAATGGTGTGCAATAGCACACGAAAATCGTCAAAATGAGGCGTATGCTCGCTCCGGGGCTCGTTTGACCTTCCAAATGGCCCAGAAAACCCGTGATGGCCAACCGTATGCATAGACAACGTCTTGACGGACGTCCACGAACAAATTTGGCATTTTTGACGTCGGAATCCCGATCACCCAAAAAATGGTGTGCAATAGCACACGAAAATCGTCAAAATGAGGCGTATGCTCGCTCCGGGGCTCGTTTGACCTTCCAAACGGCCCAGAAAACCCGTGATGGCCAACCGTATGCATAGACAACGTCTTGAAGGACGTCCACGAACAAATTTGGCATTTTTGATGTCGGAATCCTGATCACCCAAAAAATGGTGTGCAATAGCACACGAAAATCGTCAAAATGAGGCGTATGCTCGCTCCGGGGCTCGTTTGACCTTCCAAATGGCCCAGAAAACCCGTGATGGCCAACCGTATGCATAGACAACGTCTTGAAGGACGTCCACGAACAAATTTGGCATTTTTGACGTCGGAATCCTGATCACCCAAAAAATGGTGTGCAATAGCACACGAAAATCGTCAAAATGAGGCGTATACTCGCTCCGGGGCTCGTTTGACCTTCCAAATGGCCCAGAAAACCCGTGATGGCCAACCGTATGCATAGACAACGTCTTGACGGACGTCCACGAACAAATTTGGCATTTTTGACGTCGGAATCCCGATCACCCAAAAAATGGTGTGCAATAGCACACGAAAATCGTCAAAATGAGGCGTATGCTCGCTCCGGGGCTCGTTTGACCTTCCAAACGGCCCAGAAAACCCGTGATGGCCAACCGTATGCATAGACAACGTCTTGAAGGACGTCCACGAACAAATTTGGCATTTTTGACGTCGGAATCCTGATCACCCAAAAAATGGTGTGCAATAGCACACGAAAATCGTCAAAATGAGGCGTATGCTCGCTCCGGGGCTCGTTTGACCTTCCAAATGGCCCAGAAAACCCGTGATGGCCAACCGTATGCATAGACAACGTCTTGACGGACGTCCACGAACAAATTTGACATTTTTGACGTCGGAATCCTGATCACCCAAAGAATGGTGTGCAATAGCACACGAAAATCGTCAAAATGAGGCGTATGCTCGCTCTGGGGCTCGTTTGACCTTCCAAATGGCCCAGAAAACCCGTGATGGCCAACCGTATGCATAGACAACGTCTTGACGGACATCCACGAACAAATTTGGCATTTTTGACGTCGGAATCTCGATCACCCAAAAAATGGTGTGCAATAGCACACGAAAATCGTCAAAATGAGGCGTATGCTCGCTCCGGGGCTCGTTTGACCTTCCAAACGGCCCAGAAAACCCGTGATGGCCAACCGTATGCATAGACAACATCTTGAAGGACGTCCACGAACAAATTTGGCATTTTTGACGTCGGAATCCTGATCACCCAAAAAATGGTGTGCAATAGCACACGAAAATCGTCAAAATGAGGCGTATGCTCGCTCCGGGGCTCGTTTGACCTTCCAAATGGCCCAGAAAACCCGTGATGGCCAACCGTATGCATAGACAACGTCTTGACGGACGTCCACGAACAAATTTGGCATTTTTGACGTCGGAATCCCGATCACCCCAAAAATGGTGTGCAATAGCACACGAAAATCGTCAAAATGAGGCGTATGCTCGCTCCGGGGCTCGTTTGACCTTCCAAACGGCCCAGAAAACCCGTGATGGCCAACCGTATGCATAGACAACGTCTTGAAGGACGTCCACGAACAAATTTGGCATTTTTGACGTCGGAATCCTGATCACCCAAAAAATGGTGTGCAATAGCACACGAAAATCGTCAAAATGAGGCGTATGCTCGCTCCGGGGCTCGTTTGACCTTCCAAATGGCCCAGAAAACCCGTGATGGCCAACCGTATGCATAGACAACGTCTTGACGGACGTCCACGAACAAATTTGACATTTTTGACGTCGGAATCCTGATCACCCAAAAAATGGTGTGCAATAGCACACGAAAATCATCAAAATGAGGCGTATGCTCGCTCCGGGGCTCGTTTGACCTTCCAAATGGCCCAGAAAACCCGTGATGGCCAACCGTATGCATAGACAACGTCTTGACGGACGTCCACGAACAAATTTGGCATTTTTGACGTCGGAATCCCGATCACCCAAAAAATGGTGTGCAATAGCACATGAAAATTGTCAAAATGAGGCGTATGCTCGCTCCGGGGCTCGTTTGACCTTCCAAATGGCCCAGAAAACCCGTGATGGCCAACCGTATGCATAGACAACGTCTTGACGGACGTCCACGAACAAATTTGGCGTTTTTCACGTCGGAATCCTGATCACCCAAAAAATGGTGTGCAATAGCACACGAAAATCATCAAAATGAGGCGTATGCTCGCTCCGGGGCTCGTTTGACCTTCCAAACGGCCCAGAAAACCCGTGATGGCCAACCGTATGCATGGACAACGTCTTGTAGGACGTCCACGAACAAATTTGGCATTTTTAACGTCGGAATCCTGATCACCCAAAAAATGGTGTGCAATAGCACACGAAAATCGTCAAAATGAGGCGTATGCTCGCTCCGGGGCTCGTTTGACCTTCCAAATGGCCCAGAAAACCCGTGATGGCCAACCGTATGCATAGACAACGTCTTGACGGACGTCCACGAACAAATTTGGCATTTTTGACGTTGGAATCCTGATCACCCAAAAAATGGTGTGTAATAGCACACGAAAATCGTCAAAATGAGGCGTATGCTCGCTCCGGGGCTCGTTTGACCTTCCAAATGGCCCAGAAAACCCGTGATGGCCAACCGTATGCATAGACAACGTCTTCGCGGACGTCCACGAACAAATTTGGCATTTTTGACGTTGGAATCCTGATCACCCAAAAAATGGTGTGCAATAGCACACGAAAATCGTCAAAATGAGGCGTATGCTCGCTTCGGGGCTCGTTTGACCTTCCAAATGGCCCAGAAAACCCGTGATGGCCAACCGTATGCATAGACAACGTCTTGATGGACGTCCACGAACAAATTTGGCATTTTTGACGTCAGAATCCCGATCACCCAAAAAATGGTGTGCAATAGCACACGAAAATCGTCAAAATGAGGCGTATGCTCGCTCCGGGGCTCGTTTGACCTTCCAAACGGCCCAGAAAACCCGTGATGGCCAACCGTATGCATAGACAACGTCTTGAAGGACGTCCACGAACAAATTTGGCATTTTTGACGTCGGAATCCTGATCACCCAAAAAATGGTGTGCAATAGCACACGAAAATCGTCAAAATGAGGCGTATGCTCGCTCCGGGGCTCGTTTGACCTTCCAAATGGCCCAGAAAACCCGTGATGGCCAACCGTATGCATAGACAACGTCTTGACGGACGTCCACGAACAAATTTGACATTTTTGACGTCGGAATCCTGATCACCCAAAAAATGGTGTGCAATAGCACACGAAAATCATCAAAATGAGGCGTATGCTCGCTCCGGGGCTCGTTTGACCTTCCAAATGGCCCAGAAAACCCGTGATGGCCAACCGTATGCATAGACAACGTCTTGACGGACGTCCACGAACAAATTTGGCATTTTTGACGTCGGAATCCCGATCACCCAAAAAATGGTGTGCAATAGCACATGAAAATTGTCAAAATGAGGCGTATGCTCGCTCCGGGGCTCGTTTGACCTTCCAAATGGCCCAGAAAACCCGTGATGGCCAACCGTATGCATAGACAACGTCTTGACGGACGTCCACGAACAAATTTGGCATTTTTGACGTCGGAATCCTGATCACCCAAAAAATGGTGTGCAATAGCACACGAAAATCATCAAAATGAGGCGTATGCTCGCTCCGGGGCTCGTTTGACCTTCCAAACGGCCCAGAAAACCCGTGATGGCCAACCGTATGCATAGACAACGTCTTGTAGGACGTCCACGAACAAATTTGGCATTTTTAACGTCGGAATCCTGATCACCCAAAAAATGGTGTGCAATAGCACACGAAAATCGTCAAAATGAGGCGTATGCTCGCTCCGGGGCTCGTTTGACCTTCCAAATGGCCCAGAAAACCCGTGATGGCCAACCGTATGCATAGACAACGTCTTGACGGACGTCCACGAACAAATTTGGCATTTTTGACGTTGGAATCCTGATCACCCAAAAAATAGTGTGCAATAGCACACGAAAATCGTCAAAATGAGGCGTATGCTCGCTCCGGGGCTCGTTTGACCTTCCAAATGGCCCAGAAAACCCGTGATGGCCAACCGTATGTATAGACAACGTCTTGAAGGACGTCCACGAACAAATTTGACATTTTTGACGTCGGAATCCTGATCACCCAAAACATGGTGTGCAATAGCACACGAAAATCATCAAAATGAGGCGTATGCTCGCTCCGGGGCTCGTTTGACCTTCCAAATGGCCCAGAAAACCCGTGATGGCCAACCGTATGCATAGACAACGTCTTGACGGACGTCCACGAACAAATTTGGCATTTTTGACGTTGGAATCCTGATCACCCAAAAAATAGTGTGCAATAGCACACGAAAATCGTCAAAATGAGGCGTATGCTCGCTCCGGGGCTCGTTTGACCTTCCAAATGGCCCAGAAAACCCGTGATGGCCAACCGTATGCATAGACAACGTCTTGACGGACGTCCACGAACAAATTTGGCATTTTTGACGTCGGAATCCCGATCACCCAAAAAATGGTGTGCAATAGCACACGAAAATCGTCAAAATGAGGCGTATGCTCGCTCCGGGGCTCGTTTGACCTTCCAAACGGCCCAGAAAACCCGTGATGGCCAACCGTATGCATAGACAACGTCTTGAAGGACGTCCACGAACAAATTTGGCATTTTTGACGTCGGAATCCTGATCACCCAAAAAATGGTGTGCAATAGCACACGAAAATCGTCAAAATGAGGCGTATGCTCGCTCCGGGGCTCGTTTGACCTTCCAAATGGCCCAGAAAACCCGTGATGGCCAACCGTATGCATAGACAACGTCTTGACGGACGTCCACGAACAAATTTGACATTTTTGACGTCGGAATCCTGATCACCCAAAGAATGGTGTGCAATAGCACACGAAAATCGTCAAAATGAGGCGTATGCTCGCTCTGGGGCTCGTTTGACCTTCCAAATGGCCCAGAAAACCCGTGATGGCCAACCGTATGCATAGACAACGTCTTGACGGACATCCACGAACAAATTTGGCATTTTTGACGTCGGAATCTCGATCACCCAAAAAATGGTGTGCAATAGCACACGAAAATCGTCAAAATGAGGCGTATGCTCGCTCCGGGGCTCGTTTGACCTTCCAAACGGCCCAGAAAACCCGTGATGGCCAACCGTATGCATAGACAACATCTTGAAGGACGTCCACGAACAAATTTGGCATTTTTGACGTCGGAATCCTGATCACCCAAAAAATGGTGTGCAATAGCACACGAAAATCGTCAAAATGAGGCGTATGCTCGCTCCGGGGCTCGTTTGACCTTCCAAATGGCCCAGAAAACCCGTGATGGCCAACCGTATGCATAGACAACGTCTTGAAGGACGTCCACGAACAAATTTGGCATTTTTGACGTCGGAATCCTGATCACCCAAAAAATGGTGTGCAATAGCACACGAAAATCGTCAAAATGAGGCGTATGCTCGCTCCGGGGCTCGTTTGACCTTCCAAATTGTCCAGAAAACCCGTGATGGCCAACCGTATGCATAGACAACGTCTTGACGGACGTCCACGAACAAATTTGACATTTTTGACGTCGGAATCCTGATCACCCAAAAAATGGTGTGCAATAGCACACGAAAATCATCAAAATGAGGCGTCTGCTCGCTCCGGGGCTCGTTTGACCTTCCAAATGACCCAGAAAACCCGTGATGGCCAACCGTATGCATAGACAACGTCTTGACGGACGTCCACGAATAAATTTGGCATTTTTGACGTCGGAATCCCGATCACCCAAAAAATGGTGTGCAATAGCACACGAAAATCATCAAAATGAGGCGTATGCTCGCTCCGGGGCTCGTTTGACCTTCCAAATGACCCAGAAAACCCGTGATGGCCAACCGTATGCATAGACAACGTCTTGACGGACGTCCACGAACAAATTTGGCATTTTTGACGTCGGAATCCTGATCACCCAAAAAATGGTGTGCAATAGCACACGAAAATCATCAAAATGAGGCGTATGCTCGCTCCGGGGCTCGTTTGACCTTCCAAACGGCCCAGAAAACCCGTGATGGCCAACCGTATGCATGGACAACGTCTTGTAGGACGTCCACGAACAAATTTGGCATTTTTAACGTCGGAATCCTGATCACCCAAAAAATGGTGTGCAATAGCACACGAAAATCGTCAAAATGAGGCGTATGCTCGCTCCGGGGCTCGTTTGAACTTCCAAATGGCCCAGAAAACCCGTGATGGCCAACCGTATGCATAGACAACGTCTTGACGGACGTCCACGAACAAATTTGGCATTTTTTACGTTGGAATCCTGATCACCCAAAAAATGGTGTGCAATAGCACATGAAAATTGTCAAAATGAGGCGTATGCTCGCTCCGGGGCTCGTTTGACCTTCCAAATGGCCCAGAAAACCCGTGATGGCCAACCGTATGCATAGACAACGTCTTGACGGACGTCCACGAACAAATTTGGCATTTTTGACGTCGGAATCCTGATCACCCAAAAAATGGTGTGCAATAGCACACGAAAATCATCAAAATGAGGCGTATGCTCGCTCCGGGGCTCGTTTGACCTTCCAAACGGCCCAGAAAACCCGTGATGGCCAACCGTATGCATAGACAACGTCTTGTAGGACGTCCACGAACAAATTTGGCATTTTTAACGTCGGAATCCTGATCACCCAAAAAATGGTGTGCAATAGCACACGAAAATCGTCAAAATGAGGCGTATGCTCGCTCCGGGGCTCGTTTGACCTTCCAAATGGCCCAGAAAACCCGTGATGGCCAACCGTATGCATAGACAACGTCTTGACGGACGTCCACGAACAAATTTGGCATTTTTGACGTTGGAATCCTGATCACCCAAAAAATGGTGTGCAATAGCACACGAAAATCGTCAAAATGAGGCGTATGCTCGCTCCGGGGCTCGTTTGACCTTCCAAATGGCCCAGAAAACCCGTGATGGCCAACCGTATGCATAGACAACGTCTTGACGGACGTCCACGAACAAATTTGGCATTTTTGACGTCGGAATCCCGATCACCCAAAAAATGGTGTGCAATAGCACACGAAAATCGTCAAAATGAGGCGTATGCTCGCTCCGGGGCTCGTTTGACCTTCCAAACGGCCCAGAAAACCCGTGATGGCCAACCGTATGCATAGACAACGTCTTGAAGGACGTCCACGAACAAATTTGGCATTTTTGACGTCGGAATCCTGATCACCCAAAAAATGGTGTGCAATAGCACACGAAAATCGTCAAAATGAGGCGTATGCTCGCTCCGGGGCTCGTTTGACCTTCCAAATGGCCCAGAAAACCCGTGATGGCCAACCGTATGCATAGACAACGTCTTGACGGACGTCCACGAACAAATTTGACATTTTTGACGTCGGAATCCTGATCACCCAAAAAATGGTGTGCAATAGCACACGAAAATCATCAAAATGAGGCGTATGCTCGCTCCGGGGCTCGTTTGACCTTCCAAATGGCCCAGAAAACCCGTGATGGCCAACCGTATGCATAGACAACGTCTTGACGGACGTCCACGAACAAATTTGGCATTTTTGACGTCGGAATCCCGATCACCCAAAAAATGGTGTGCAATAGCACACGAAAATCGTCAAAATGAGGCGTATGCTCGCTCCGGGGCTCGTTTGACCTTCCAAATGGCCCAGAAAACCCGTGATGGCCAACCGTATGCATAGACAACGTCTTGACGGACGTCCACGAACAAATTTGGCATTTTCGACGTCGGAATCCCGATCACCCAAGAAATGGTGTGCAATAGCACACGAAAATCGTCAAAATGAGGCGTATGCTCGCTCCGGGGCTCGTTTGACCTTCCAAACGGCCCAGAAAACCCGTGATGGCCAACCGTATGCATAGACAACGTCTTGAAGGACGTCCACGAACAAATTTGGCATTTTTGACGTCGGAATCCTGATCACCCAAAAAATGGTGTGCAATAGCACACGAAAATCGTCAAAATGAGGCGTATGCTCGCTCCGGGGCTCGTTTGACCTTCCAAATTGCCCAGAAAACCCGTGATGGCCAACCGTATGCATAGACAACGTCTTGACGGACGTCCACGAACAAATTTGACATTTTTGACGTCGGAATCCTGATCACCCAAAAAATGGTGTGCAATAGCACACGAAAATCATCAAAATGAGGCGTATGCTCGCTCCGGGGCTCGTTTGACCTTCCAAATGGCCCAGAAAACCCGTGATGGCCAACCGTATGCATAGACAACGTCTTGACGGACGTCCACGAACAAATTTGGCATTTTTGACGTCGGAATCCCGATCACCCAAAAAATGGTGTGCAATAGCACATGAAAATTGTCAAAATGAGGCGTATGCTCGCTCCGGGGCTCGTTTGACCTTCCAAATGGCCCAGAAAACCCGTGATGGCCAACCGTATGCATAGACAACGTCTTGACGGATGTCCACGAACAAATTTGGCATTTTTGACGTCGGAATCCTTATCACCCAAAAAATGGTGTGCAATAGCACACGAAAATCATCAAAATGAGGCGTATGCTCGCTCCGGGGCTCGTTTGACCTTCCAAACGGCCCAGAAAACCCGTGATGGCCAACCGTATGCATAGACAACGTCGTGTAGGATGTCCACGAACAAATTTGGCATTTTTAACGTCGGAATCCTGATCACCCAAAAAATGGTGTGCAATAGCACACGAAAATCGTCAAAATGAGGCGTATGCTCGCTCCGGGGCTCGTTTGACCTTCCAAATGGCCCAGAAAACCCGTGATGGCCAACCGTATGCATAGACAACGTCTTGACGGACGTCCACGAACAAATTTGGCATTTTTGACGTTGGAATCCTGATCACCCAAAAAATGGTGTGCAATAGCACACGAAAATCGTCAAAATGAGGCGTATGCTCGCTCCGGGGCTCGTTTGACCTTCCAAATGGCCCAGAAAACCCGTGATGGCCAACCGTATGCATAGACAACGTCTTGACGGACGTCCACGAACAAATTTGGCATTTTTGACGTCGGAATCCCGATCACCCAAAAAATGGTGTGCAATAGCACACGAAAATCGTCAAAATGAGGCGTATGCTCGCTCCGGGGCTCGTTTGACCTTCCAAACGGCCCAGAAAACCCGTGATGGCCAACCGTATGTATAGACAACGTCTTGAAGGACGTCCACGAACAAATTTGGCATTTTTGACGTCGGAATCCTGATCACCCAAAAAATGGTGTGCAATAGCACACGAAAATCGTCAAAATGAGGCGTATGCTCGCTCCGGGGCTCGTTTGACCTTCCAAATGGCCCAGAAAACCCGTGATGGCCAACCGTATGCATAGACAACGTCTTGACGGACGTCCACGAACAAATTTGACATTTTTGACGTCGGAATCCTGATCACCCAAAAAATGGTGTGCAATAGCACACGAAAATCATCAAAATGAGGCGTATGCTCGCTCCGGGGCTCGTTTGACCTTCCAAATGGGCCAGAAAACCCGTGATGGCCAACCGTATGCATAGACAACGTCTTGACGGACGTCCACGAACAAATTTGGCATTTTTGACGTCGGAATCCCGATCACCCAAAAAATGGTGTGCAATAGCACATGAAAATTGTCAAAATGAGGCGTATGCTCGCTCCGGGGCTCGTTTGACCTTCCAAATGGCCCAGAAAACCCGTGATGGCCAACCGTATGCATAGACAACGTCTTGACGGACGTCCACGAACAAATTTGGCATTTTTGACGTCGGAATCCTGATCACCCAAAAAATGGTGTGCAATAGCACACGAAAATCATCAAAATGAGGCGTATGCTCGCTCCGGGGCTCGTTTGACCTTCCAAACGGCCCAGAAAACCCGTGATGGCCAACCGTATGCATAGACAACGTCTTGTAGGACGTCCACGAACAAATTTGGCATTTTTAACGTCGGAATCCTGATCACCCAAAAAATGGTGTGCAATAGCACACGAAAATCGTCAAAATGAGGCGTATGCTCGCTCCGGGGCTCGTTTGACCTTCCAAATGGCCCAGAAAACCCGTGATGGCCAACCGTATGCATAGACAATGTCTTGACGGACGTCCACGAACAAATTTGGCATTTTTGACGTTGGAATCCTGATCACCCAAAAAATGGTGTGCAATAGCACACGAAAATCGTCAAAATGAGGCGTATGCTCGCTCCGGGGCTCGTTTGACCTTCCAAATGGCCCAGAAAACCCGTGATGGCCAACCGTATGCATAGACAACGTCTTGACGGACGTCCACGAACAAATTTGGCATTTTTGACGTCGGAATCCCGATCACCCAAAAAATGGTGTGCAATAGCACACGAAAATCGTCAAAATGAGGCGTATGCTCGCTCCGGGGCTCGTTTGACCTTCCAAACGGCCCAGAAAACCCGTGATGGCCAACCGTATGCATAGACAACGTCTTGAAGGACGTCCACGAACAAATTTGGCATTTTTGACGTCGGAATCCTGATCACCCAAAAAATGGTGTGCAATAGCACACGAAAATCGTCAAAATGAGGCGTATGCTCGCTCCGGGGCTCGTTTGACCTTCCAAATGGCCCAGAAAACCCGTGATGGCCAACCGTATGCATAGACAACGTCTTGACGGACGTCCACGAACAAATTTGACATTTTTGACGTCGGAATCCTGATCACCCAAAAAATGGTGTGCAATAGCACACGAAAATCATCAAAATGAGGCGTATGCTCGCTCCGGGGCTCGTTTGACCTTCCAAATGGGCCAGAAAACCCGTGATGGCCAACCGTATGCATAGACAACGTCTTGACGGACGTCCACGAACAAATTTGGCATTTTTGACGTCGGAATCCCGATCACCCAAAAAATGGTGTGCAATAGCACATGAAAATTGTCAAAATGAGGCGTATGCTCGCTCCGGGGCTCGTTTGACCTTCCAAATGGCCCAGAAAACCCGTGATGGCCAACCGTATGCATAGACAACGTCTTGACGGACGTCCACGAACAAATTTGGCATTTTTGACGTCGGAATCCCGATCACCCAAAAAATGGTGTGCAATAGCACACGAAAATCGTCAAAATGAGGCGTATGCTCGCTCCGGGGCTCGTTTGACCTTCCAAACGGCCCAGAAAACCCGTGATGGCCAACCGTATGCATAGACAACGTCTTGAAGGACGTCCACGAACAAATTTGGCATTTTTGACGTCGGAATCCTGATCACCCAAAAAATGGTGTGCAATAGCACACGAAAATCGTCAAAATGAGGCGTATGCTCGCTCCGGGGCTCGTTTGACCTTCCAAATGGCCCAGAAAACCCGTGATGGCCAACCGTATGCATAGACAACGTCTTGACGGACGTCCACGAACAAATTTGACATTTTTGACGTCGGAATCCTGATCACCCAAAAAATGGTGTGCAATAGCACACGAAAATCATCAAAATGAGGCGTATGCTCGCTCCGGGGCTCGTTTGACCTTCCAAATGGGCCAGAAAACCCGTGATGGCCAACCGTAGGCATAGACAACGTCTTGACGGACGTCCACGAACAAATTTGGCATTTTTGACGTCGGAATCCCGATCACCCAAAAAATGGTGTGCAATAGCACATGAAAATTGTCAAAATGAGGCGTATGCTCGCTCCGGGGCTCGTTTGACCTTCCAAATGGCCCAGAAAACCCGTGATGGCCAACCGTATGCATAGACAACGTCTTGACGGACGTCCACGAACAAATTTGGCATTTTTGACGTCGGAATCCTGATCACCCAAAAAATGGTGTGCAATAGCACACGAAAATCATCAAAATGAGGCGTATGCTCGCTCCGGGGCTCGTTTGACCTTCCAAACGGCCCAGAAAACCCGTGATGGCCAACCGTATGCATAGACAATGTCTTATAGGACGTCCACGAACAAATTTGGCATTTTTAACGTCGGAATCCTGATCACCCAAAAAATGGTGTGCAATAGCACACGAAAATCGTCAAAATGAGGCGTATGCTCGCTCCGGGGCTCGTTTGACCTTCCAAATGGCCCAGAAAACCCGTGATGGCCAACCGTATGCATAGACAACGTCTTGACGGACTTCCACGAACAAATTTGGCATTTTTGACGTTGGAATCCTGATCACCCAAAAAATGGTGTGCAATAGCACACGAAAATCGTCAAAATGAGGCGTATGCTCGCTCCGGGGCTCGTTTGACCTTCCAAATGGCCCAGAAAACCCGTGATGGCCAACCGTATGCATAGACAACGTCTTGACGGACGTCCACGAACAAATTTGGCATTTTTGACGTCGGAATCCCGATCACCCAAAAAATGGTGTGCAATAGCACACGAAAATCGTCAAAATGAGGCGTATGCTCGCTCCGGGGCTCGTTTGACCTTCCAAACGGCCCAGAAAACCCGTGATGGCCAACCGTATGCATAGACAACGTCTTGAAGGACGTCCACGAACAAATTTGGCATTTTTGACGTCGGAATCCTGATCACCCAAAAAATGGTGTGCAATAGCACACGAAAATCGTCAAAATGAGGCGTATGCTCGCTCCGGGGCTCGTTTGACCTTCCAAATGGCCCAGAAAACCCGTGATGGCCAACCGTATGCATAGACAACGTCTTGACGGACGTCCACGAACAAATTTGACATTTTTGACGTCGGAATCCTGATCACCCAAAAAATGGTGTGCAATAGCACACGAAAATCATCAAAATGAGGCGTATGCTCGCTCCGGGGCTCGTTTGACCTTCCAAATGGCCCAGAAAACCCGTGATGGCCAACCGTATGCATAGACAACGTCTTGACGGACGTCCACGAACAAATTTGGCATTTTTGACGTTGGAATCCTGATCACCCAAAAAATGGTGTGCAATAGCACACGAAAATCGTCAAAATGAGGCGTATGCTCGCTCCGGGGCTCGTTTGACCTTCCAAATGGCCCAGAAAACCCGTGATGGCCAACCGTATGCATAGACAACGTCTTGACGGACGTCCACGAACAAATTTGGCATTTTTGACGTTGGAATCCTGATCACCCAAAAAATGGTGTGCAATAGCACACGAAAATCGTCAAAATGAGGCGTATGCTCGCTCCGGGGCTCGTTTGACCTTCCAAATGGCCCAGAAAACCCGTGATGGCCAACTGTATGCATAGACAACGTCTTGACGGACGTCCACGAACAAATTTGGCATTTTTGACGTCGGAATCCCGATCACCCAAAAAATGGTGTGCAATAGCACACGAAAATCGTCAAAATGAGGCGTATGCTCGCTCCGGGGCTCGTTTGACCTTCCAAACGGCCCAGAAAACCCGTGATGGCCAACCGTATGCATAGACAACGTCTTGAAGGACGTCCACGAACAAATTTGGCATTTTTGACGTCGGAATCCTGATCACCCAAAAAATGGTGTGCAATAGCACACGAAAATCGTCAAAATGAGGCGTATGCTCGCTCCGGGGCTCGTTTGACCTTCCAAATGGCCCAGAAAACCCGTGATGGCCAACCGTATGCATAGACAACGTCTTGACGGACGTCCACGAACAAATTTGACATTTTTGACGTCGGAATCCTGATCACCCAAAAAATGGTGTGCAATAGCACACGAAAATCATCAAAATGAGGCGTATGCTCGCTCCGGGGCTCGTTTGACCTTCCAAATGGCCCAGAAAACCCGTGATGGCCAACCGTATGCATAGACAACGTCTTGACGGACGTCCACGAACAAATTTGGCATTTTTGACGTCGGAATCCCGATCACCCAAAAAATGGTGTGCAATAGCACATGAAAATTGTCAAAATGAGGCGTATGCTCGCTCCGGGGCTCGTTTGACCTTCCAAATGGCCCAGAAAACCCGTGATGGCCAACCGTATGCATAGACAACGTCTTGACGGACGTCCACGAACAAATTTGGCATTTTTGACGTCGGAATCCTGATCACCCAAAAAATGGTGTGCAATAGCACACGAAAATCATCAAAATGAGGCGTATGCTCGCTCCGGGGCTCGTTTGACCTTCCAAACGGCCCAGAAAACCCGTGATGGCCAACCGTATGCATAGACAACGTCTTGTAGGACGTCCACGAACAAATTTGGCATTTTTAACGTCGGAATCCTGATCACCCAAAAAATGGTGTGCAATAGCACACGAAAATCGTCAAAATGAGGCGTATGCTCGCTCCGGGGCTCGTTTGACCTTCCAAATGGCCCAGAAAACCCGTGATGGCCAACCGTATGCATAGACAACGTCTTGACGGACGTCCACGAACAAATTTGGCATTTTTGACGTCGGAATCCCGATCACCCAAAAAATGGTGTGCAATAGCACACGAAAATCGTCAAAATGAGGCGTATGCTCGCTCCGGGGCTCGTTTGACCTTCCAAACGGCCCAGAAAACCCGTGATGGCCAACCGTATGCATAGACAACGTCTTGAAGGACGTCCACGAACAAATTTGGCATTTTTGACGTCGGAATCCTGATCACCCAAAAAATGGTGTGCAATAGCACACGAAAATCGTCAAAATGAGGCGTATGCTCGCTCCGGGGCTCGTTTGACCTTCCAAATGGCCCAGAAAACCCGTGATGGCCAACCGTATGCATAGACAACGTCTTGACGGACGTCCACGAACAAAATTGACATTTTTGACGTCGGAATCCTGATCACCCAAAAAATGGTGTGCAATAGCACACGAAAATCATCAAAATGAGGCGTATGCTCGCTCCGGGGCTCGTTTGACCTTCCAAATGGCCCAGAAAACCCGTGATGGCCAACCGTATGCATAGACAACGTCTTGACGGACGTCCACGAACAAATTTGGCATTTTTGACGTCGGAATCCCGATCACCCAAAAAATGGTGTGCAATAGCACATGAAAATTGTCAAAATGAGGCGTATGCTCGCTCCGGGGCTCGTTTGACCTTCCAAATGGCCCAGAAAACCCGTGATGGCCAACCGTATGCATAGACAACGTCTTGACGGACGTCCACTAACAAATTTGGCATTTTTGACGTCGGAATCCTGATCACCCAAAAAATGGTGTGCAATAGCACACGAAAATCATCAAAATGAGGCGTATGCTCGCTCCGGGGCTCGTTTGACCTTCCAAACGGCCCAGAAAACCCGTGATGGCCAACCGTATGCATAGACAACGTCTTGTAGGACGTCCACGAACAAATTTGGCATTTTTAACGTCGGAATCCTGATCACCCAAAAAATGGTGTGCAATAGCACACGAAAATCGTCAAAATGAGGCGTATTCTCGCTCCGGGGCTCGTTTGACCTTCCAAATGGCCCAGAAAACCCGTGATGGCCAACCGTATGCATAGACAACGTCTTGACGGACTTCCACGAACAAATTTGGCATTTTTGACGTTGGAATCCTGATCACCCAAAAAATGGTGTGCAATAGCACATGAAAATCGTCAAAATGAGGCGTATGCTCGCTCCGGGGCTCGTTTGACCTTCCAAATGGCCCAGAAAACCCGTGATGGCCAACCGTATGCATAGACAACGTCTTGACGGACGTCCATGAACAAATTTGGCATTTTTGACGTCGGAATCCCGATCACCCAAAAAATGGTGTGCAATAGCACACGAAAATCGTCAAAATGAGGCGTATGCTCGCTCCGGGGCTCGTTTGACCTTCCAAACGGCCCAGAAAACCCGTGATGGCCAACCGTATGCATAGACAACGTCTTGAAGGACGTCCACGAACAAATTTGGCATTTTTGACGTCGGAATCCTGATCACCCAAAAAATGGTGTGCAATAGCACACGAAAATCGTCAAAATGAGGCGTATGCTCGCTCCGGGGCTCGTTTGACCTTCCAAATGGCCCAGAAAACCCGTGATGGCCAACCGTATGCATAGACAACGTCTTGACGGACGTCCACGAACAAATTTGACATTTTTGACGTCGGAATCCTGATCACCCAAAAAATGGTGTGCAATAGCACACGAAAATCATCAAAATGAGGCGTATGCTCGCTCCGGGGCTCGTTTGACCTTCCAAATGGCCCAGAAAACCCGTGATGGCCAACCGTATGCATAGACAACGTCTTGACGGATGTCCACGAACAAATTTGGCATTTTTGACGTCGGAATCCCGATCACCCAAAAAATGGTGTGCAATAGCACATGAAAATTGTCAAAATGAGGCGTATGCTCGCTCCGGGGCTCGTTTGACCTTCAAAATGGCCCAGAAAACCCGTGATGGCCAACCGTATGCATAGACAACGTCTTGACGGACGTCCACGAACAAATTTGGCATTTTTGACGTCGGAATCCTGATCACCCAAAAAATGGTGTGCAATAGCACACGAAAATCATCAAAATGAGGCGTATGCTCGCTCCGGGGCTCGTTTGACCTTCCAAACGGCCCAGAAAACCCGTGATGGCCAACCGTATGCATAGACAACGTCTTGTAGGACGTCCACGAACAAATTTGGCATTTTTAACGTCGGAATCCTGATCACCCAAAAAATGGTGTGCAATAGCACACGAAAATCGTCAAAATGAGGCGTATGCTCGCTCCGGGGCTCGTTTGACCTTCCAAATGGCCCAGAAAACCCGTGATGGCCAACCGTATGCATAGACAACGTCTTGACGGACGTCCACGAACAAATTTGGCATTTTTGACATTGGAATCCTGATCACCCAAAAAATGGTGTGCAATAGCACACGAAAATCGTCAAAATGAGGCGTATGCTCGCTCCGGGGCTCGTTTGACCTTCCAAATGGCCCAGAAAACCCGTGATGGCCAACCGTATGCATAGACAACGTCTTGACGGACGTCCACGAACAAATTTGGCATTTTTGACGTCGGAATCCCGATCACCCAAAAAATGGTGTGCAATAGCACACGAAAATCGTCAAAATGAGGCGTATGCTCGCTCCGGGGCTCGTTTGACCTTCCAAACGGCCCAGAAAACCCGTGATGGCCAACCGTATGCATAGACAACGTCTTGAAGGACGTCCACGAACAAATTTGGCATTTTTGACGTCGGAATCCTGATCACCCAAAAAATGGTGTGCAATAGCACACGAAAATCGTCAAAATGAGGCGTATGCTCGCTCCGGGGCTCGTTTGACCTTCCAAATGGCCCAGAAAACCCGTGATGGCCAACCGTATGCATAGACAACGTCTTGACGGACGTCCACGAACAAATTTGACATTTTTGACGTCGGAATCCTGATCACCCAAAAAATGGTGTGCAATAGCACACGAAAATCATCAAAATGAGGCGTATGCTCGCTCCGGGGCTCGTTTGACCTTCCAAATGGCCCAGAAAACCCGTGATGGCCAACCGTATGCATAGACAACGTCTTGACGGACGTCCACGAACAAATTTGGCATTTTTGACGTCGGAATCCCGATCACCCAAAAAATGGTGTGCAATAGCACATGAAAATTGTCAAAATGAGGCATATGCTCGCTCCGGGGCTCGTTTGACCTTCTAAATGGCCCAGAAAACCCGTGATGGCCAACCGTATGCATAGACAACGTCTTGACGGACGTCCACGAACAAATTTGGCATTTTTGACGTCGGAATCCTGATCACCCAAAAAATGGTGTGCAATAGCACACGAAAATCATCAAAATGAGGCGTATGCTCGCTCCGGGGCTCGTTTGACCTTCCAAACGGCCCAGAAAACCCGTGATGGCCAACCGTATGCATAGACAACGTCTTGTAGGACGTCCACGAACAAATTTGGCATTTTTAACGTCGGAATCCTGATCACCCAAAATATGGTGTGCAATAGCACACGAAAATCGTCAAAATGAGGCGTATGCTCGCTCCGGGGCTCGTTTGACCTTCCAAATGGCCCAGAAAACCCGTGATGGCCAACCGTATGCATAGACAACGTCTTGACGGACGTCCACGAACAAATTTGGCATTTTTGACATTGGAATCCTGATCACCCAAAAAATGGTGTGCAATAGCACACGAAAATCGTCAAAATGAGGCGTATGCTCGCTCCGGGGCTCGTTTGACCTTCCAAATGGCCCAGAAAACCCGTGATGGCCAACCGTATGCATAGACAACGTCTTGACGGACGTCCACGAACAAATTTGGCATTTTTGACGTCGGAATCCCGATCACCCAAAAAATGGTGTGCAATAGCACACGAAAATCGTCAAAATGAGGCGTATGCTCGCTCCGGGGCTCGTTTGACCTTCCAAACGGCCCAGAAAACCCGTGATGGCCAACCGTATGCATAGACAACGTCTTGAAGGACGTCCACGAACAAATTTGGCATTTTTGACGTCGGAATCCTGATCACCCAAAAAATGGTGTGCAATAGCACACGAAAATCGTCAAAATGAGGCGTATGCTCGCTCCGGGGCTCGTTTGACCTTCCAAATGGCCCAGAAAACCCGTGATGGCCAACCGTATGCATAGACAACGTCTTGACGGACGTCCACGAACAAATTTGACATTTTTGACGTCGGAATCCTGATCACCCAAAAAATGGTGTGCAATAGCACACGAAAATCATCAAAATGAGGCGTATGCTCGCTCCGGGGCTCGTTTGACCTTCCAAATGGCCCAGAAAACCCGTGATGGCCAACCGTATGCATAGACAACGTCTTGACGGACGTCCACGAACAAATTTGGCATTTTTGACGTCGGAATCCCGATCACCCAAAAAATGGTGTGCAATAGCACATGAAAATCGTCAAAATGAGGCGTATGCTCGCTCCGGGGCTCGTTTGACCTTCCAAATGGCCCAGAAAACCCGTGATGGCCAACCGTATGCATAGACAACGTCTTGACGGACGTCCACGAACAAATTTGGCATTTTTGACGTCGGAATCCTGATCACCCAAAAAATGGTGTGCAATAGCACACGAAAATCATCAAAATGAGGCGTATGCTCGCTCCGGGGCTCGTTTGACCTTCCAAACGGCCCAGAAAACCCGTGATGGCCAACCGTATGCATAGACAACGTCTTGTAGGACGTCCACGAACAAATTTGGCATTTTTAACGTCGGAATCCTGATCACCCAAAAAATGGTGTGCAATAGCACACGAAAATCGTCAAAATGAGGCGTATGCTCGCTCCGGGGCTCGTTTGACCTTCCAAATGGCCCAGAAAACCCGTGATGGCCAACCGTATGCATAGACAACGTCTTGACGGACGTCCACGAACAAATTTGGCATTTTTGACATTGGAATCCTGATCACCCAAAAAATGGTGTGCAATAGCACACGAAAATCGTCAAAATGAGGCGTATGCTCGCTCCGGGGCTCGTTTGACCTTCCAAATGGCCCAGAAAACCCGTGATGGCCAACCGTATGCATAGACAACGTCTTGACGGACGTCCACGAACAAATTTGGCATTTTTGACGTCGGAATCCCGATCACCCAAAAAATGGTGTGCAATAGCACACGAAAATCGTCAAAATGAGGCGTATGCTCGCTCCGGGGCTCGTTTGACCTTCCAAACGGCCCAGAAAACCCGTGATGGCCAACCGTATGCATAGACAACGTCTTGAAGGACGTCCACGAACAAATTTGGCATTTTTGACGTCGGAATCCTGATCACCCAAAAAATGGTGTGCAATAGCCACGAAAATCATCAAAATGAGGCGTATGCTCGCTCCGGGGCTCGTTTGACCTTCCAAACGGCCCAGAAAACCCGTGATGGCCAACCGTATGCATAGACAACGTCTTGTAGGACGTCCACGAACAAATTTGGCATTTTTAACGTCGGAATCCTGATCACCCAAAAAATGGTGTGCAATAGCACACGAAAATCGTCAAAATGAGGCGTATGCTCGCTCCGGGGCTCGTTTGACCTTCCAAATGGCCCAGAAAACCCGTGATGGCCAACCGTATGCATAGACAACGTCTTGACGGACGTCCACGAACAAATTTGGCATTTTTGACATTGGAATCCTGATCACCCAAAAAATGGTGTGCAATAGCACACGAAAATCGTCAAAATGAGGCGTATGCTCGCTCCGGGGCTCGTTTGACCTTCCAAATGGCCCAGAAAACCCGTGATGGCCAACCGTATGCATAGACAACGTCTTGTAGGACGTCCACGAACAAATTTGGCATTTTTGACGTCGGAATCCCGATCACCCAAAAAATGGTGTGCAATAGCACATGAAAATTGTCAAAATGAGGCGTATGCTCGCTCCGGGGCTCGTTTGACCTTCCAAACGGCCCAGAAAACCCGTGATGGCCAACCGTATGCATAGACAACGTCTTGACGGACGTCCACGAACAAATTTGGCATTTTTGACGTCGGAATCCCGATCACCCAAAAAATGGTGTGCAATAGCACACGAAAATCGTCAAAATGAGGCGTATGCTCGCTCCGGGGCTCGTTTGACCTTCCAAACGGCCCAGAAAACCCGTGATGGCCAACCGTATGCATAGACAACGTCTTGAAGGACGTCCACGAACAAATTTGGCATTTTTGACGTCGGAATCCTGATCACCCAAAAAATGGTGTGCAATAGCACACGAAAATCGTCAAAATGAGGCGTATGCTCGCTCCGGGGCTCGTTTGACCTTCCAAATGGCCCAGAAAACCCGTGATGGCCAACCGTATGCATAGACAACGTCTTGACGGACATCCACGAACAAATTTGACATTTTTGACGTCGGAATCCTGATCACCCAAAAAATGGTGTGCAATAGCACACGAAAATCATCAAAATGAGGCGTATGCTCGCTCCGGGGCTCGTTTGACCTTCCAAATGGCCCAGAAAACCCGTGATGGCCAACCGTATGCATAGACAACGTCTTGACGGACGTCCACGAACAAATTTGGCATTTTTGACGTCGGAATCCCGATCACCCAAAAAATGGTGTGCAATAGCACATGAAAATTGTCAAAATGAGGCGTATGCTCGCTCCGGGGCTCGTTTGACCTTCCAAATGGCCCAGAAAACCCGTGATGGCCAACCGTATGCATAGACAACGTCTTGACGGACGTCCACGAACAAATTTGGCATTTTTGACGTCGGAATCCTGATCACCCAAAAAATGGTGTGCAATAGCACACGAAAATCATCAAAATGAGGCGTATGCTCGCTCCGGGGCTCGTTTGACCTTCCAAACGGCCCAGAAAACCCGTGATGGCCAACCGTATGCATAGACAACGTCTTGTAGGACGTCCACGAACAAATTTGGCATTTTTAACGTCGGAATCCTGATCACCCAAAAAATGGTGTGCAATAGCACACGAAAATCGTCAAAATGAGGCGTATGCTCGCTCCGGGGCTCGTTTGACCTTCCAAATGGCCCAGAAAACCCGTGATGGCCAACCGTATGCATAGACAACGTCTTGACGGACGTCCACGAACAAATTTGGCATTTTTGACATTGGAATCCTGATCACCCAAAAAATGGTGTGCAATAGCACACGAAAATCGTCAAAATGAGGCGTATGCTCGCTCCGGGGCTCGTTTGACCTTCCAAATGGCCCAGAAAACCCGTGATGGCCAACCGTATGCATAGACAACGTCTTGACGGACGTCCACGAACAAATTTGGCATTTTTGACGTCGGAATCCCGATCACCCAAAAAATGGTGTGCAATAGCACACGAAAATTGTCAAAATGAGGCGTATGCTCGCTCCGGGGCTCGTTTGACCTTCCAAACGGCCCAGAAAACCCGTGATGGCCAACCGTATGCATAGACAACGTCTTGAAGGACGTCCACGAACAAATTTGGCATTTTTGACGTCGGAATCCTGATCACCCAAAAAATGGTGTGCAATAGCACACGAAAATCGTCAAAATGAGGCGTATGCTCGCTCCGGGGCTCGTTTGACCTTCCAAATGGCCCAGAAAACCCGTGATGGCCAACCGTATGCATAGACAACGTCTTGACGGACGTCCACGAACAAATTTGACATTTTTGACGTCGGAATCCTGATCACCCAAAAAATGGTGTGCAATAGCACACGAAAATCATCAAAATGAGGCGTATGCTCGCTCCGGGGCTCGTTTGACCTTCCAAATGGCCCAGAAAACCCGTGATGGCCAACCGTATGCATAGACAACGTCTTGACGGACGTCCACGAACAAATTTGGCATTTTTGACGTCGGAATCCCGATCACCCAAAAAATGGTGTGCAATAGCACATGAAAATTGTCAAAATGAGGCGTATGCTCGCTTCGGGGCTCGTTTGACCTTCCAAATGGCCCAGAAAACCCGTGATGGCCAACCGTATGCATAGACAACGTCTTGACGGACGTCCACGAACAAATTTGGCATTTTTGACGTCGGAATCCTGATCACCCAAAAAATGGTGTGCAATAGCACACGAAAATCATCAAAATGAGGCGTATGCTCGCTCCGGGGCTCGTTTGACCTTCCAAACGGCCCAGAAAACCCGTGATGGCCAACCGTATGCATAGACAACGTCTTGTAGGACGTCCACGAACAAATTTGGCATTTTTAACGTCGGAATCCTTATCACCCAAAAAATGGTGTGCAATAGCACACGAAAATCGTCAAAATGAGGCGTATGCTCGCTCCGGGGCTCGTTTGACCTTCCAAATGGCCCAGAAAACCCGTGATGGCCAACCGTATGCATAGACAACGTCTTGACGGACGTCCACGAACAAATTTGGCATTTTTGACATTGGAATCCTGATCACCCAAAAAATGGTGTGCAATAGCACACGAAAATCGTCAAAATGAGGCGTATGCTCGCTCCGGGGCTCGTTTGACCTTCCAAATGGCCCAGAAAACCCGTGATGGCCAACCGTATGCATAGACAACGTCTTGACGGACGTCCACGAACAAATTTGGCATTTTTGACGTCGGAATCCCGATCACCCAAAAAATGGTGTGCAATAGCACACGAAAATCGTCAAAATGAGGCGTATGCTCGCTCCGGGGCTCGTTTGACCTTCCAAACGGCCCAGAAAACCCGTGATGGCCAACCGTATGCATAGACAACGTCTTGAAGGACGTCCACGAACAAATTTGGCATTTTTGACGTCGGAATCCTGATCACCCAAAAAATGGTGTGCAATAGCACACGAAAATCGTCAAAATGAGGCGTATGCTCGCTCCGGGGCTCGTTTGACCTTCCAAATGGCCCAGAAAACCCGTGATGGCCAACCGTATGCATAGACAACGTCTTGACGGACGTCCACGAACAAATTTGACATTTTTGACGTCGGAATCCTGATCACCCAAAAAATGGTGTGCAATAGCACACGAAAATCATCAAAATGAGGCGTATGCTCGCTCCGGGGCTCGTTTGACCTTCCAAATGGCCCAGAAAACCCGTGATGGCCAACCGTATGCATAGACAACGTCTTGACGGACGTCCACGAACAAATTTGGCATTTTTGACGTCGGAATCCCGATCACCCAAAAAATGGTGTGCAATAGCACATGAAAATTGTCAAAATGAGGCGTATGCTCGCTCCGGGGCTCGTTTGACCTTCAAAATGGCCCAGAAAACCCGTGATGGCCAACCGTATGCATAGACAACGTCTTGACGGACGTCCACGAACAAATTTGGCATTTTTGACGTCGGAATCCTGATCACCCAAAAAATGGTGTGCAATAGCACACGAAAATCATCAAAATGAGGCGTATGCTCGCTCCGGGGCTCGTTTGACCTTCCAAACGGCCCAGAAAACCCGTGATGGCCAACCGTATGCATAGACAACGTCTTGTAGGACGTCCACGAACAAATTTGGCATTTTTAACGTCGGAATCCTGATCACCCAAAAAATGGTGTGCAATAGCACACGAAAATCGTCAAAATGAGGCGTATGCTCGCTCCGGGGCTCGTTTGACCTTCCAAATGGCCCAGAAAACCCGTGATGGCCAACCGTATGCATAGACAACGTCTTGACGGACGTCCACGAACAAATTTGGCATTTTTGACATTGGAATCCTGATCACCCAAAAAATGGTGTGCAATAGCACACGAAAATCGTCAAAATGAGGCGTATGCTCGCTCCGGGGCTCGTTTGACCTTCCAAATGGCCCAGAAAACCCGTGATGGCCAACCGTATGCATAGACAACGTCTTGACGGACGTCCACGAACAAATTTGGCATTTTTGACGTCGGAATCCCGATCACCCAAAAAATGGTGTGCAATAGCACACGAAAATCGTCAAAATGAGGCGTATGCTCGCTCCGGGGCTCGTTTGACCTTCCAAACGGCCCAGAAAACCCGTGATGGCCAACCGTATGCATAGACAACGTCTTGAAGGACGTCCACGAACAAATTTGGCATTTTTGACGTCGGAATCCTGATCACCCAAAAAATGGTGTGCAATAGCACACGAAAATCGTCAAAATGAGGCGTATGCTCGCTCCGGGGCTCGTTTGACCTTCCAAATGGCCCAGAAAACCCGTGATGGCCAACCGTATGCATAGACAACGTCTTGACGGACGTCCACGAACAAATTTGACATTTTTGACGTCGGAATCCTGATCACCCAAAAAATGGTGTGCAATAGCACACGAAAATCATCAAAATGAGGCGTATGCTCGCTCCGGGGCTCGTTTGACCTTCCAAATGGCCCAGAAAACCCGTGATGGCCAACCGTATGCATAGACAACGTCTTGACGGACGTCCACGAACAAATTTGGCATTTTTGACGTCGGAATCCCGATCACCCAAAAAAAGGTGTGCAATAGCACATGAAAATTGTCAAAATGAGGCGTATGCTCGCTCCGGGGCTCGTTTGACCTTCCAAATGGCCCAGAAAACCCGTGATGGCCAACCGTATGCATAGACAACGTCTTGACGGACGTCCACGAACAAATTTGGCATTTTTGACGTCGGAATCCAGATCACCCAAAAAATGGTGTGCAATAGCACACGAAAATCATCAAAATGAGGCGTATGCTCGCTCCGGGGCTCGTTTGACCTTCCAAACGGCCCAGAAAACCCGTGATGGCCAACCGTATGAATAGACAACGTCTTGTAGGACGTCCACGAACAAATTTGGCATTTTTAACGTCGGAATCCTGATCACCCAAAAAATGGTGTGCAATAGCACACGAAAATCGTCAAAATGAGGCGTATGCTCGCTCCGGGGCTCGTTTGACTTTCCAAATGGCCCAGAAAACCCGTGATGGCCAACCGTATGCATAGACAACGTCTTGACGGACGTCCACGAACAAATTTGGCATTTTTGACATTGGAATCCTGATCACCCAAAAAATGGTGTGCAATAGCACACGAAAATCGTCAAAATGAGGCGTATGCTCGCTCCGGGGCTCGTTTGACCTTCCAAATGGCCCAGAAAACCCGTGATGGCCAACCGTATGCATAGACAACGTCTTGATGGACGTCCACGAACAAATTTGGCATTTTTGACGTCGGAATCCCGATCACCCAAAAAATGGTGTGCAATAGCACACGAAAATCGTCAAAATGAGGCATATGCTCGCTCCGGGGCTCGTTTGACCTTCCAAACGGCCCAGAAAACCCGTGATGGCCAACCGTATGCATAGACAACGTCTTGAAGGACGTCCACGAACAAATTTGGCATTTTTGACGTCGGAATCCTGATCACCCAAAAAATGGTGTGCAATAGCACACGAAAATCGTCAAAATGAGGCGTATGCTCGCTCCGGGGCTCGTTTGACCTTCCAAATGGCCCAGAAAACCCGTGATGGCCAACCGTATGCATAGACAACGTCTTGACGGACGTCCACGAACAAATTTGACATTTTTGACGTCGGAATCCTGATCACCCAAAAAATGGTGTGCAATAGCACACGAAAATCATCAAAATGAGGCGTATGCTCGCTCCGGGGCTCGTTTGACCTTCCAAATGGCCCAGAAAACCCGTGATGGCCAACCGTATGCATAGACAACGTCTTGACGGACGTCCACGAAGAAATTTGGCATTTTTGACGTCGGAATCCCGATCACCCAAAAAATGGTGTGCAATAGCACACGAAAATCGTCAAAATGAGGCATATGCTCGCTCCGGGGCTCGTTTGACCTTCCAAACGGCCCAGAAAACCCGTGATGGCCAACCGTATGCATAGACAACGTCTTGAAGGACGTCCATGAACAAATTTGGCATTTTTGACGTCGGAATCCTGATCACCCAAAAAATGGTGTGCAATAGCACACGAAAATCGTCAAAATGAGGCGTATGCTCGCTCCGGGGCTCGTTTGACCTTCCAAATGGCCCAGAAAACCCGTGATGGCCAACCGTATGCATAGACAACGTCTTGACGGACGTCCACGAACAAATTTGACATTTTTGACGTCGGAATCCTGATCACCCAAAAAATGGTGTGCAATAGCACACGAAAATCATCAAAATGAGGCGTATGCTCGCTCCGGGGCTCGTTTGACCTTCCAAATGGCCCAGAAAACCCGTGATGGCCAACCGTATGCATAGACAACGTCTTGACGGACGTCCACGAAGAAATTTGGCATTTTTGACGTCTGAATCCCGATCACCCAAAAAATGGTGTGCAATAGCACATGAAAATTGTCAAAATGAGGCGTATGCTCGCTCCGGGGCTCGTTTGACCTTCCAAATGGCCCAGAAAACCCGTGATGGCCAACCGTATGCATAGACAACGTCTTGACGGACGTCCACGAACAAATTTGGCATTTTTGACGTCGGAATCCTGATCACCCAAAAAATGGTGTGCAATAGCACACGAAAATCATCAAAATGAGGCGTATGCTCGCTCCGGGGCTCGTTTGACCTTCCAAACGGCCCAGAAAACCCGTGATGGCCAACCGTATGCATAGACAACGTCTTGTAGGACGTCCACGAACAAATTTGGCATTTTTAACGTCGGAATCCTGATCACCCAAAAAATGGTGTGCAATAGCACACGAAAATCGTCAAAATGAGGCGTATGCTTGCTCCGGGGCTCGTTTGACCTTCCAAATGGCCCAGAAAACCCGTGATGGCCAACCGTATGCATAGACAACGTCTTGACGGACGTCCACGAACAAATTTGGCATTTTTGACATTGGAATCCTGATCACCCAAAAAATGGTGTGCAATAGCACACGAAAATCGTCAAAATGAGGCGTATGCTCGCTCCGGGGCTCGTTTGACCTTCCAAATGGCCCAGAAAACCCGTGATGGCCAACCGTATGCATAGACAACGTCTTGACGGACGTCCACGAACAAATTTGGCATTTTTGACGTCGGAATCCCGATCACCCAAAAAATGGTGTGCAATAGCACACGAAAATCGTCAAAATGAGGCGTATGCTCGCTCCGGGGCTCGTTTGACCTTCCAAACGGCCCAGAAAACCCGTGATGGCCAACCGTATGCATAGACAACGTCTTGAAGGACGTCCACGAACAAATTTGGCATTTTTGACGTCGGAATCCTGATCACCCAAAAAATGGTGTGCAATAGCACACGAAAATCGTCAAAATGAGGCGTATGCTCGCTCCGGGGCTCGTTTGACCTTCCAAATGGCCCAGAAAACCCGTGATGGCCAACCGTATGCATAGACAACGTCTTGACGGACGTCCACGAACAAATTTGACATTTTTGACGTTGGAATCCTGATCACCCAAAAAATGGTGTGCAATAGCACACGAAAATCATCAAAATGAGGCGTATGCTCGCTCCGGGGCTCGTTTGACCTTCCAAATGGCCCAGAAAACCCGTGATGGCCAACCGTATGCATAGACAACGTCTTGACGGACGTCTACGAACAAATTTGGCATTTTTGACGTCGGAATCCCGATCACCCAAAAAATGGTGTGCAATAGCACATGAAAATTGTCAAAATGAGGCGTATGCTCGCTCCGGGGCTCGTTTGACCTTCCAAATGGCCCAGAAAACCCGTGATGGCCAACCGTATGCATAGACAACGTCTTGACGGACGTCCACGAACAAATTTGGCATTTTTGACGTCGGAATCCTGATCACCCAAAAAATGGTGTGCAATAGCACACGAAAATCATCAAAATGAGGCGTATGCTCGCTCCGGGGCTCGTTTGACCTTCCAAACGGCCCAGAAAACCCGTGATGGCCAACCGTATGCATAGACAACGTCTTGTAGGACGTCCACGAACAAATTTGGCATTTTTAACGTCGGAATCCTGATCACCCAAAAAATGGTGTGCAATAGCACACGAAAATCGTCAAAATGAGGCGTATGCTCGCTCTGGGGCTCGTTTGACCTTCCAAATGGCCCAGAAAACCCGTGATGGCCAACCGTATGCATAGACAACGTCTTGACGGACGTCCACGAACAAATTTGGCATTTTTGACATTGGAATCCTGATCACCCAAAAAATGGTGTGCAATAGCACACGAAAATCGTCAAAATGAGGCGTATGCTCGCTCCGGGGCTCGTTTGACCTTCCAAATGGCCCAGAAAACCCGTGATGGCCAACCGTATGCATAGACAACGTCTTGACGGACGTCCACGAACAAATTTGGCATTTTTGACGTCGGAATCCCGATCACCCAAAAAATGGTGTGCAATAGCACACGAAAATCGTCAAAATGAGGCGTATGCTCGCTCCGGGGCTCGTTTGACCTTCCAAACGGCCCAGAAAACCCGTGATGGCCAACCGTATGCATAGACAACGTCTTGAAGGACGTCCACGAACAAATTTGGCATTTTTGACGTCGGAATCCTGATCACCCAAAAAATGGTGTGCAATAGCACACGAAAATCGTCAAAATGAGGCGTATGCTCGCTCCGGGGCTCGTTTGACCTTCCAAATGGCCCAGAAAACCCGTGATGGCCAACCGTATGCATAGACAACGTCTTGACGGACGTCCACGAACAAATTTGACATTTTTGACGTCGGAATCCTGATCACCCAAAAAATGGTGTGCAATAGAACACGAAAATCATCAAAATGAGGCGTATGCTCGCTCCGGGGCTCGTTTGACCTTCCAAATGGCCCAGAAAACCCGTGATGGCCAACCGTATGCATAGACAACGTCTTGACGGACGTCCACGAACAAATTTGGCATTTTTGACGTCGGAATCCCGATCACCCAAAAAATGGTGTGCAATAGCACATGAAAATTGTCAAAATGAGGCGTATGCTCGCTCCGGGGCTCGTTTGACCTTCCAAATGGCCCAGAAAACCCGTGATGGCCAACCGTATGCATAGACAACGTCTTGACGGACGTCCCCGAACAAATTTGGCATTTTTGACGTCGGAATCCTGATCACCCAAAAAATGGTGTGCAATAGCACACGAAAATCATCAAAATGAGGCGTATGCTCGCTCCGGGGCTCGTTTGACCTTCCAAACGGCCCAGAAAACCCGTGATGGCCAACCGTATGCATAGACAACGTCTTGTAGGACGTCCACTAACAAATTTGGCATTTTTAACGTCGGAATCCTGATCACCCAAAAAATGGTGTGCAATAGCACACGAAAATCGTCAAAATGAGGCGTATGCTCGCTCCGGGGCTCGTTTGACCTTCCAAATGGCCCAGAAAACCCGTGATGGCCAACCGTATGCATAGACAACGTCTTGACGGACGTCCACGAACAAATTTGGCATTTTTGACATTGGAATCCTGATCACCCAAAAAATGGTGTGCAATAGCACACGAAAATCGTCAAAATGAGGCGTATGCTCGCTCCGGGGCTCGTTTGACCTTCCAAATGGCCCAGAAAACCCGTGATGGCCAACCGTATGCATAGACAACGTCTTGACGGACGTCCACGAACAAATTTGGCATTTTTGACGTCGGAATCCCGATCACCCAAAAAATGGTGTGCAATAGCACACGAAAATCGTCAAAATGAGGCGTATGCTCGCTCCGGGGCTCGTTTGACCTTCCAAACGGCCCAGAAAACCCGTGATGGCCAACCGTATGCATAGACAACGTCTTGAAGGACGTCCACGAACAAATTTGGCATTTTTGACGTCGGAATCCTGATCACCCAAAAAATGGTGTGCAATAGCACACGAAAATCGTCAAAATGAGGCGTATGCTCGCTCCGGGGCTCGTTTGACCTTCCAAATGGCCCAGAAAACCCGTGATGGCCAACCGTATGCATAGACAACGTCTTGACGGACGTCCACGAACAAATTTGACATTTTTGACGTCGGAATCCTGATCACCCAAAAAATGGTGTGCAATAGCACACGAAAATCATCAAAATGAGGCGTATGCTCGCTCCGGGGCTCGTTTGACCTTCCAAATGGCCCAGAAAACCCGTGATGGCCAACCGTATGCATAGACAACGTCTTGACGGACGTCCACGAACAAATTTGGCATTTTTGACGTCGGAATCCCGATCACCCAAAAAATGGTGTGCAATAGCACATGAAAATTGTCAAAATGAGGCGTATGCTCGCTCCGGGGCTCGTTTGACCTTCCAAATGGCCCAGAAAACCCGTGATGGCCAACCGTATGCATAGACAACGTCTTGACGGACGTCCACGAACAAATTTGGCATTTTTGACGTCGGAATCCTGATCACCCAAAAAATGGTGTGCAATAGCACACGAAAATCATCAAAATGAGGCGTATGCTCGCTCCGGGGCTCGTTTGACCTTCCAAACGGCCCAGAAAACCCGTGATGGCCAACCGTATGCATAGACAACGTCTTGTAGGACGTCCACGAACAAATTTGGCATTTTTAACGTCGGAATCCTGATCACCCAAAAAATGGTGTGCAATAGCACACGAAAATCGTCAAAATGAGGCGTATGCTCGCTCCGGGGCTCGTTTGACCTTCCAAATGGCCCAGAAAACCCGTGATGGCCAACCGTATGCATAGACAACGTCTTGACGGACGTCCACGAACAAATTTGGCATTTTTGACATTGGAATCCTGATCACCCAAAAAATGGTGTGCAATAGCACACGAAAATCGTCAAAATGAGGCGTATGCTCGCTCCGGGGCTCGTTTGACCTTCCAAATGGCCCAGAAAACCCGTGATGGCCAACCGTATGCATAGACAACGTCTTGACGGACGTCCACGAACAAATTTGGCATTTTTGACGTCGGAATCCCGATCACCCAAAAAATGGTGTGCAATAGCACACGAAAATCGTCAAAATGAGGCGTATGCTCGCTCCGGGGCTCGTTTGACCTTCCAAATGGCCCAGAAAACCCGTGATGGCCAACCGTATGCATAGACAACGTCTTGACGGACGTCCACGAACAAATTTGGCATTTTTGACATTGGAATCCTGATCACCCAAAAAATGGTGTGCAATAGCACACGAAAATCGTCAAAATGAGGCGTATGCTCGCTCCGGGGCTCGTTTGACCTTCCAAATGGCCCAGAAAACCCGTGATGGCCAACCGTATGCATAGACAACGTCTTGACGGACGTCCATGAACAAATTTGGAATTTTTGACGTCGGAATCCCGATCACCCAAAAAATGGTGTGCAATAGCACACGAAAATCGTCAAAATGAGGCGTATGCTCGCTCCGGGGCTCGTTTGACCTTCCAAACGGCCCAGAAAACCCGTGATGGCCAACCGTATGCATAGACAACGTCTTGAAGGACGTCCACGAACAAATTTGGCATTTTTGACGTCGGAATCCTGATCACCCAAAAAATGGTGTGCAATAGCACACGAAAATCGTCAAAATGAGGCGTATGCTCGCTCCGGGGCTCGTTTGACCTTCCAAATGGCCCAGAAAACCCGTGATGGCCAACCGTATGCATAGACAACGTCTTGACGGACGTCCACGAACAAATTTGGCATTTTTGACGTCGGAA
This sequence comes from Solanum lycopersicum, assembly GCF_036512215.1. Classification (NCBI taxonomy): domain Eukaryota; kingdom Viridiplantae; phylum Streptophyta; class Magnoliopsida; order Solanales; family Solanaceae; genus Solanum; species Solanum lycopersicum. Next base: position 4,819,632 of record NC_090802.1, on the reverse strand, counting down.
TCCCGATCACCCAAAAAATGGTGTGCAATAGCACATGAAAATTGTCAAAATGAGGCGTATGCTCGCTCCGGGGCTCGTTTGACCTTCCAAATGGCCCAGAAAACCCGTGATGGCCAACCGTATGCATAGACAACGTCTTGACGGACGTCCACGAACAAATTTGGCATTTTTGACGTCGGAATCCCGATCACCCAAAAAATGGTGTGCAATAGCACATGAAAATTGTCAAAATGAGGCGTATGCTCGCTCCGGGGCTCGTTTGACCTTCCAAATGGCCCAGAAAACCCGTGATGGCCAACCGTATGCATAGACAACGTCTTGACGGACGTCCACGAACAAATTTGGCATTTTTGACGTCGGAATCCCGATCACCCAAAAAATGGTGTGCAATAGCACATGAAAATTGTCAAAATGAGGCGTATGCTCGCTCCGGGGCTCGTTTGACCTTCCAAATGGCCCAGAAAACCCGTGATGGCCAACCGTATGCATAGACAACGTCTTGACGGACGTCCACGAACAAATTTGGCATTTTTGACGTCGGAATCCTGATCACCCAAAAAATGGTGTGCAATAGCACACGAAAATCATCAAAATGAGGCATATGCTCGCTCCGGGGCTCGTTTGACCTTCCAAACGGCCCAGAAAACCCGTGATGGCCAACCGTATGCATAGACAACGTCTTGTAGGACGTCCACGAACAAATTTGGCATTTTTAACGTCGGAATCCTGATCACCCAAAAAATGGTGTGCAATAGCACACGAAAATCGTCAAAATGAGGCGTATGCTCGCTCCGGGGCTCGTTTGACCTTCCAAATGGCCCAGAAAACCCGTGATGGCCAACTGTATGCATAGACAACGTCTTGACGGACGTCCACGAACAAATTTGGCATTTTTGACATTGGAATCCTGATCACCCAAAAAATGGTGTGCAATAGCACACGAAAATCGTCAAAATGAGGCGTATGCTCGCTCCGGGGCTCGTTTGACCTTCCAAATGGCCCAGAAAACCCGTGATGGCCAACCGTATGCATAGACAACGTCTTGACGGACGTCCACGAACAAATTTGGCATTTTTGACGTCGGAATCCCGATCACCCAAAAAATGGTGTGCAATAGCACACGAAAATCGTCAAAATGAGGCGTATGCTCGCTCCGGGGCTCGTTTGACCTTCCAAACGGCCCAGAAAACCCGTGATGGCCAACCGTATGCATAGACAACGTCTTGAAGGACGTCCACGAACAAATTTGGCATTTTTGACGTCGGAATCCTGATCACCCAAAAAATGGTGTGCAATAGCACACGAAAATCGTCAAAATGAGGCGTATGCTCGCTCCGGGGCTCGTTTGACCTTCCAAACGGCCCAGAAAACCCGTGATGGCCAACCGTATGCATAGACAACGTCTTGAAGGACGTCCACGAACAAATTTGGCATTTTTGACGTCGGAATCCTGATCACCCAAAAAATGGTGTGCAATAGCACACGAAAATCGTCAAAATGAGGCGTATGCTCGCTCCGGGGCTCGTTTGACCTTCCAAATGGCCCAGAAAACCCGTGATGGCCAACCGTATGCATAGACAACGTCTTGACGGACGTCCACGAACAAATTTGACATTTTTGACGTCGGAATCCTGATCACCCAAAAAATGGTGTGCAATAGCACACGAAAATCATCAAAATGAGGCGTATGCTCGCTCCGGGGCTCGTTTGACCTTCCAAATGGCCCAGAAAACCCGTGATGGCCAACCGTATGCATAGACAACGTCTTGACGGACGTCCACGAACAAATTTGGCATTTTTGACGTCGGAATCCCGATCACCCAAAAAATGGTGTGCAATAGCACATGAAAATTGTCAAAATGAGGCGTATGCTCGCTCCGGGGCTCGTTTGACCTTCCAAATGGCCCAGAAAACCCGTGATGGCCAACCGTATGCATAGACAACATCTTGACGGACGTCCACGAACAAATTTGGCATTTTTGACGTCGGAATCCTGATCACCCAAAAAATGGTGTGCAATAGCACACGAAAATCATCAAAATGAGGCGTATGCTCGCTCCGGGGCTCGTTTGACCTTCCAAACGGCCCAGAAAACCCGTGATGGCCAACCGTATGCATAGACAACGTCTTGTAGGACGTCCACGAACAAATTTGGCATTTTTAACGTCGGAATCCTGATCACCCAAAAAATGGTGTGCAATAGCACACGAAAATCGTCAAAATGAGGCGTATGCTCGCTCCGGGGCTCGTTTGACCTTCCAAATGGCCCAGAAAACCCGTGATGGCCAACTGTATGCATAGACAACGTCTTGACGGACGTCCACGAACAAATTTGGCATTTTTGACATTGGAATCCTGATCACCCAAAAAATGGTGTGCAATAGCACACGAAAATCGTCAAAATGAGGCGTATGCTCGCTCCGGGGCTCGTTTGACCTTCCAAATGGCCCAGAAAACCCGTGATGGACAACCGTATGCATAGACAACGTCTTGACGGACGTCCACGAACAAATTTGGCATTTTTGACGTCGGAATCCCGATCACCCAAAAAATGGTGTGCAATAGCACACGAAAATCGTCAAAATGAGGCGTATGCTCGCTCCGGGGCTCGTTTGACCTTCCAAACGGCCCAAAAAACCCGTGATGGCCAACCGTATGCATAGACAACGTCTTGAAGGACGTCCACGAACAAATTTGGCATTTTTGACGTCGGAATCCTGATCACCCAAAAAATGGTGTGCAATAGCACACGAAAATCGTCAAAATGAGGCGTATGCTCGCTCCGGGGCTCGTTTGACCTTCCAAATGGCCCAGAAAACCCGTGATGGCCAACCGTATGCATAGACAACGTCTTGACGGACGTCCACGAACAAATTTGACATTTTTGACGTCGGAATCCTGATCACCCAAAAAATGGTGTGCAATAGCACACGAAAATCATCAAAATGAGGCGTATGCTCGCTCCGGGGCTCGTTTGACCTTCCAAATGGCCCAGAAAACCCGTGATGGACAACCGTATGCATAGACAACGTCTTGACGGACGTCCACGAACAAATTTGGCATTTTTGACGTCGGAATCCCGATCACCCAAAAAATGGTGTGCAATAGCACATGAAAATTGTCAAAATGAGGCGTATGCTCGCTCCGGGGCTCGTTTGACCTTCCAAACGGCCCAGAAAACCCGTGATGGCCAACCGTATGCATAGACAACGTCTTGACGGATGTCCACGAACAAATTTGGCATTTTTGACGTCGGAATCCTGATCACCCAAAAAATGGTGTGCAATAGCACACGAAAATCATCAAAATGAGGCGTATGCTCGCTCCGGGGCTCGTTTGACCTTCCAAACGGCCCAGAAAACCCGTGATGGCCAACCGTATGCATAGACAACGTCTTGTAGGACGTCCACGAACAAATTTGGCATTTTTAACGTCGGAATCCTGATCACCCAAAAAATGGTGTGCAATAGCACACGAAAATCGTCAAAATGAGGCGTATGCTCGCTCCGGGGCTCGTTTGACCTTCCAAATGGCCCAGAAAACCCGTAATGGCCAACCGTATGCATAGACAACGTCTTGACGGACGTCCACGAACAAATTTGGCATTTTTGACATTGGAATCCTGATCACCCAAAAAATGGTGTGCAATAGCACACGAAAATCGTCAAAATGAGGCGTATGCTCGCTCCGGGGCTCGTTTGACCTTCCAAATGGCCCAGAAAACCCGTGATGGCCAACCGTATGCATAGACAACGTCTTGACGGACGTCCACGAACAAATTTGGCATTTTTGACGTCGGAATCCCGATCACCCAAAAAATGGTGTGCAATAGCACACGAAAATCGTCAAAATGAGGCGTATGCTCGCTCCGGGGCTCGTTTGACCTTCCAAACGGCCCAGAAAACCCGTGATGGCCAACCGTATGCATAGACAACGTCTTGAAGGACGTCCACGAACAAATTTGGCATTTTTGACGTCGGAATCCTGATCACCCAAAAAATGGTGTGCAATAGCACACGAAAATCGTCAAAATGAGGCGTATGCTCGCTCCGGGGCTCGTTTGACCTTCCAAACGGCCCAGAAAACCCGTGATGGCCAACCGTATGCATAGACAACGTCTTGAAGGACGTCCACGAACAAATTTGGCATTTTTGACGTCGGAATCCTGATCACCCAAAAAATGGTGTGCAATAGCACACGAAAATCGTCAAAATGAGGCGTATGCTCGCTCCGGGGCTCGTTTGACCTTCCAAATGGCCCAGAAAACCCGTGATGGCCAACCGTATGCATAGACAACGTCTTGACGGACGTCCACGAACAAATTTGACATTTTTGACGTCGGAATCCTGATCACCCAAAAAATGGTGTGCAATAGCACACGAAAATCATCAAAATGAGGCGTATGCTCGCTCCGGGGCTCGTTTGACCTTCCAAATGGCCCAGAAAACCCGTGATGGCCAACCGTATGCATAGACAACGTCTTGACGGACGTCCACGAACAAATTTGGCATTTTTGACGTCGGAATCCCGATCACCCAAAAAATGGTGTGCAATAGCACATGAAAATTGTCAAAATGAGGCGTATGCTCGCTCCGGGGCTCGTTTGACCTTCCAAATGGCCCAGAAAACCCGTGATGGCCAACCGTATGCATAGACAACATCTTGACGGACGTCCACGAACAAATTTGGCATTTTTGACGTCGGAATCCTGATCACCCAAAAAATGGTGTGCAATAGCACACGAAAATCATCAAAATGAGGCGTATGCTCGCTCCGGGGCTCGTTTGACCTTCCAAACGGCCCAGAAAACCCGTGATGGCCAACCGTATGCATAGACAACGTCTTGTAGGACGTCCACGAACAAATTTGGCATTTTTAACGTCGGAATCCTGATCACCCAAAAAATGGTGTGCAATAGCACACGAAAATCGTCAAAATGAGGCGTATGCTCGCTCCGGGGCTCGTTTGACCTTCCAAATGGCCCAGAAAACCCGTGATGGCCAACTGTATGCATAGACAACGTCTTGACGGACGTCCACGAACAAATTTGGCATTTTTGACATTGGAATCCTGATCACCCAAAAAATGGTGTGCAATAGCACACGAAAATCGTCAAAATGAGGCGTATGCTCGCTCCGGGGCTCGTTTGACCTTCCAAATGGCCCAGAAAACCCGTGATGGACAACCGTATGCATAGACAACGTCTTGACGGACGTCCACGAACAAATTTGGCATTTTTGACGTCGGAATCCCGATCACCCAAAAAATGGTGTGCAATAGCACACGAAAATCGTCAAAATGAGGCGTATGCTCGCTCCGGGGCTCGTTTGACCTTCCAAACGGCCCAAAAAACCCGTGATGGCCAACCGTATGCATAGACAACGTCTTGAAGGACGTCCACGAACAAATTTGGCATTTTTGACGTCGGAATCCTGATCACCCAAAAAATGGTGTGCAATAGCACACGAAAATCGTCAAAATGAGGCGTATGCTCGCTCCGGGGCTCGTTTGACCTTCCAAATGGCCCAGAAAACCCGTGATGGCCAACCGTATGCATAGACAACGTCTTGACGGACGTCCACGAACAAATTTGACATTTTTGACGTCGGAATCCTGATCACCCAAAAAATGGTGTGCAATAGCACACGAAAATCATCAAAATGAGGCGTATGCTCGCTCCGGGGCTCGTTTGACCTTCCAAATGGCCCAGAAAACCCGTGATGGACAACCGTATGCATAGACAACGTCTTGACGGACGTCCACGAACAAATTTGGCATTTTTGACGTCGGAATCCCGATCACCCAAAAAATGGTGTGCAATAGCACATGAAAATTGTCAAAATGAGGCGTATGCTCGCTCCGGGGCTCGTTTGACCTTCCAAACGGCCCAGAAAACCCGTGATGGCCAACCGTATGCATAGACAACGTCTTGACGGATGTCCACGAACAAATTTGGCATTTTTGACGTCGGAATCCTGATCACCCAAAAAATGGTGTGCAATAGCACACGAAAATCATCAAAATGAGGCGTATGCTCGCTCCGGGGCTCGTTTGACCTTCCAAACGGCCCAGAAAACCCGTGATGGCCAACCGTATGCATAGACAACGTCTTGTAGGACGTCCACGAACAAATTTGGCATTTTTAACGTCGGAATCCTGATCACCCAAAAAATGGTGTGCAATAGCACACGAAAATCGTCAAAATGAGGCGTATGCTCGCTCCGGGGCTCGTTTGACCTTCCAAATGGCCCAGAAAACCCGTAATGGCCAACCGTATGCATAGACAACGTCTTGACGGACGTCCACGAACAAATTTGGCATTTTTGACATTGGAATCCTGATCACCCAAAAAATGGTGTGCAATAGCACACGAAAATCGTCAAAATGAGGCGTATGCTCGCTCCGGGGCTCGTTTGACCTTCCAAATGGCCCAGAAAACCCGTGATGGCCAACCGTATGCATAGACAACGTCTTGACGGACGTCCACGAACAAATTTGGCATTTTTGACGTCGGAATCCCGATCACCCAAAAAATGGTGTGCAATAGCACACGAAAATCGTCAAAATGAGGCGTATGCTCGCTCCGGGGCTCGTTTGACCTTCCAAACGGCCCAGAAAACCCGTGATGGCCAACCGTATGCATAGACAACGTCTTGAAGGACGTCCACGAACAAATTTGGCATTTTTGACGTCGGAATCCTGATCACCCAAAAAATGGTGTGCAATAGCACACGAAAATCGTCAAAATGAGGCGTATGCTCGCTCCGGGGCTCGTTTGACCTTCCAAATGGCCCAGAAAACCCGTGATGGCCAACCGTATGCATAGACAACGTCTTGACGGACGTCCACGAACAAATTTGACATTTTTGACGTCGGAATCCTGATCACCCAAAAAATGGTGTGCAATAGCACACGAAAATCATCAAAATGAGGCGTATGCTCGCTCCGGGGCTCGTTTGACCTTCCAAATGGCCCAGAAAACCCGTGATGGCCAACCGTATGCATAGACAACGTCTTGACGGACGTCCACGAACAAATTTGGCATTTTTGACGTCGGAATCCCGATCACCCAAAAAATGGTGTGCAATAGCACATGAAAATTGTCAAAATGAGGCGTATGCTCGCTCCGGGGCTCGTTTGACCTTCCAAACGGCCCAGAAAACCCGTGATGGCCAACCGTATGCATAGACAACGTCTTGACGGACGTCCACGAACAAATTTGGCATTTTTGACGTCGGAATCCTGATCACCCAAAAAATGGTGTGCAATAGCACACGAAAATCATCAAAATGAGGCGTATGCTCGCTCCGGGGCTCGTTTGACCTTCCAAACGGCCCAGAAAACCCGTGATGGCCAACCGTATGCATAGACAACGTCTTGTAGGACGTCCACGAACAAATTTGGCATTTTTAACGTCGGAATCCTGATCACCCAAAAAATGGTGTGCAATAGCACACGAAAATCGTCAAAATGAGGCGTATGCTCGCTCCGGGGCTCGTTTGACCTTCCAAATGGCCCAGAAAACCCGTGATGGCCAACCGTATGCATAGACAACGTCTTGACGGACGTCCACGAACAAATTTGGCATTTTTGACATTGGAATCCTGATCACCCAAAAAATGGTGTGCAATAGCACACGAAAATCGTCAAAATGAGGCGTATGCTCGCTCCGGGGCTCGTTTGACCTTCCAAATGGCCCAGAAAACCCGTGATGGCCAACCGTATGCATAGACAACGTCTTGACGGACGTCCACGAACAAATTTGGCATTTTTGACATTGGAATCCTGATCACCCAAAAAATGGTGTGCAATAGCACACGAAAATCGTCAAAATGAGGCGTATGCTCGCTCCGGGGCTCGTTTGACCTTCCAAATGGCCCAGAAAACCCGTGATGGCCAACCGTATGCATAGACAACGTCTTGACGGACGTCCACGAACAAATTTGGCATTTTTGACGTCGGAATCCCGATCACCCAAAAAATGGTGTGCAATAGCACACGAAAATCGTCAAAATGAGGCGTATGCTCGCTCCGGGGCTCGTTTGACCTTCCAAACGGCCCAGAAAACCCGTGATGGCCAACCGTATGCATAGACAACGTCTTGAAGGACGTCCACGAACAAATTTGGCATTTTTGACGTCGGAATCCTGATCACCCAAAAAATGGTGTGCAATAGCACACGAAAATCGTCAAAATGAGGCGTATGCTCGCTCCGGGGCTCGTTTGACCTTCCAAATGGCCCAGAAAACCCGTGATGGCCAACCGTATGCATAGACAACGTCTTGACGGACGTCCACGAACAAATTTGACATTTTTGACGTCGGAATCCTGATCACCCAAAAAATGGTGTGCAATAGCACACAAAAATCATCAAAATGAGGCGTATGCTCGCTCCGGGGCTCGTTTGACCTTCCAAATGGCCCAGAAAACCCGTGATGGCCAACCGTATGCATAGACAACGTCTTGACGGACGTCCACGAACAAATTTGGCATTTTTGACGTCGGAATCCTGATCACCCAAAAAATGGTGTGCAATAGCACACGAAAATCATCAAAATGAGGCGTATGCTCGCTCCGGGGCTCGTTTGACCTTCCAAACGGCCCAGAAAACCCGTGATGGCCAACCGTATGCATAGACAACGTCTTGTAGGACGTCCACGAACAAATTTGGCATTTTTAACGTCGGAATCCTGATCACCCAAAAAATGGTGTGCAATAGCACACGAAAATCGTCAAAATGAGGCGTATGCTCGCTCCGGGGCTCGTTTGACCTTCCAAATGGCCCAGAAAACCCGTGATGGCCAACCGTATGCATAGACAACGTCTTGACGGACGTCCACGAACAAATTTGGCATTTTTGACATTGGAATCCTGATCACCCAAAAAATGGTGTGCAATAGCACACGAAAATCGTCAAAATGAGGCGTATGCTCGCTCCGGGGCTCGTTTGACCTTCCAAATGGCCCAGAAAACCCGTGATGGCCAACCGTATGCATAGACAACGTCTTGACGGACGTCCACGAACAAATTTGGCATTTTTGACATTGGAATCCTGATCACCCAAAAAATGGTGTGCAATAGCACACAAAAATCGTCAAAATGAGGCGTATGCTCGCTCCGGGGCTCGTTTGACCTTCCAAATGGCCCAGAAAACCCGTGATGGACAACCGTATGCATAGACAACGTCTTGACGGACGTCCACGAACAAATTTGGCATTTTTGACGTCGGAATCCTGATCACCCAAAAAATGGTGTGCAATAGCACACGAAAATCATCAAAATGAGGCGTATGCTCGCTCCGGGGCTCGTTTGACCTTCCAAACGGCCCAGAAAACCCGTGATGGCCAACCGTATGCATAGACAACGTCTTGTAGGACGTCCACGAACAAATTTGGCATTTTTAACGTCGGAATCCTGATCACCCAAAAAATGGTGTGCAATAGCACACGAAAATCGTCAAAATGAGGCGTATGCTCGCTCCGGGGCTCGTTTGACCTTCCAAATGGCCCAGAAAACCCGTAATGGCCAACCGTATGCATAGACAACGTCTTGACGGACGTCCACGAACAAATTTGGCATTTTTGACATTGGAATCCTGATCACCCAAAAAATGGTGTGCAATAGCACACGAAAATCGTCAAAATGAGGCGTATGCTCGCTCCGGGGCTCGTTTGACCTTCCAAATGGCCCAGAAAACCCGTGATGGCCAACCGTATGCATAGACAACGTCTTGACGGACGTCCACGAACAAATTTGGCATTTTTGACGTCGGAATCCCGATCACCCAAAAAATGGTGTGCAATAGCACACGAAAATCGTCAAAATGAGGCGTATGCTCGCTCCGGGGCTCGTTTGACCTTCCAAACGGCCCAGAAAACCCGTGATGGCCAACCGTATGCATAGACAACGTCTTGAAGGACGTCCACGAACAAATTTGGCATTTTTGACGTCGGAATCCTGATCACCCAAAAAATGGTGTGCAATAGCACACGAAAATCGTCAAAATGAGGCGTATGCTCGCTCCGGGGCTCGTTTGACCTTCCAAATGGCCCAGAAAACCCGTGATGGCCAACCGTATGCATAGACAACGTCTTGATGGACGTCCACGAACAAATTTGACATTTTTGACGTCGGAATCCTGATCACCCAAAAAATGGTGTGCAATAGCACACGAAAATCATCAAAATGAGGCGTATGCTCGCTCCGGGGCTCGTTTGACCTTCCAAATGGCCCAGAAAACCCGTGATGGCCAACCGTATGCATAGACAACGTCTTGACGGACGTCCACGAACAAATTTGGCATTTTTGACGTCGGAATCCCGATCACCCAAAAAATGGTGTGCAATAGCACATGAAAATTGTCAAAATGAGGCGTATGCTCGCTCCGGGGCTCGTTTGACCTTCCAAACGGCCCAGAAAACCCGTGATGGCCAACCGTATGCATAGACAACGTCTTGACGGACGTCCACGAACAAATTTGGCATTTTTGACGTCGGAATCCTGATCACCCAAAAAATGGTGTGCAATAGCACACGAAAATCATCAAAATGAGGCGTATGCTCGCTCCGGGGCTCGTTTGACCTTCCAAACGGCCCAGAAAACCCGTGATGGCCAACCGTATGCATAGACAACGTCTTGTAGGACGTCCACGAACAAATTTGGCATTTTTAACGTCGGAATCCTGATCACCCAAAAAATGGTGTGCAATAGCACACGAAAATCGTCAAAATGAGGCGTATGCTCGCTCCGGGGCTCGTTTGACCTTCCAAATGGCCCAGAAAACCCGTGATGGCCAACCGTATGCATAGACAACGTCTTGACGGACGTCCACGAACAAATTTGGCATTTTTGACATTGGAATCCTGATCACCCAAAAAATGGTGTGCAATAGCACACGAAAATCGTCAAAATGAGGCGTATGCTCGCTCCGGGGCTCGTTTGACCTTCCAAATGGCCCAGAAAACCCGTGATGGCCAACCGTATGCATAGACAACGTCTTGACGGACGTCCACGAACAAATTTGGCATTTTTGACGTCGGAATCCCGATCACCCAAAAAATGGTGTGCAATAGCACACGAAAATCGTCAAAATGAGGCGTATGCTCGCTCCGGGGCTCGTTTGACCTTCCAAACGGCCCAGAAAACCCGTGATGGCCAACCGTATGCATAGACAACGTCTTGAAGGACGTCCACGAACAAATTTGGCATTTTTGACGTCGGAATCCTGATCACCCAAAAAATGGTGTGCAATAGCACACGAAAATCGTCAAAATGAGGCGTATGCTCGCTCCGGGGCTCGTTTGACCTTCCAAATGGCCCAGAAAACCCGTGATGGCCAACCGTATGCATAGACAACGTCTTGACGGACGTCCACGAACAAATTTGACATTTTTGACGTCGGAATCCTGATCACCCAAAAAATGGTGTGCAATAGCACACAAAAATCATCAAAATGAGGCGTATGCTCGCTCCGGGGCTCGTTTGACCTTCCAAATGGCCCAGAAAACCCGTGATGGCCAACCGTATGCATAGACAACGTCTTGACGGACGTCCACGAACAAATTTGGCATTTTTGACGTCGGAATCCCGATCACCCAAAAAATGGTGTGCAATAGCACATGAAAATTGTCAAAATGAGGCGTATGCTCGCTCCGGGGCTCGTTTGACCTTCCAAATGGCCCAGAAAACCCGTGATGGCCAACCGTATGCATAGACAACATCTTGACGGACGTCCACGAACAAATTTGGCATTTTTGACGTCGGAATCCTGATCACCCAAAAAATGGTGTGCAATAGCACACGAAAATCGTCAAAATGAGGCGTATGCTCGCTCCGGGGCTCGTTTGACCTTCCAAACGGCCCAGAAAACCCGTGATGGCCAACCGTATGCATAGACAACGTCTTGTAGGACGTCCACGAACAAATTTGGCATTTTTAACGTCGGAATCCTGATCACCCAAAAAATGGTGTGCAATAGCACACGAAAATCGTCAAAATGAGGCGTATGCTCGCTCCGGGGCTCGTTTGACCTTCCAAATGGCCCAGAAAACCCGTGATGGCCAACCGTATGCATAGACAACGTCTTGACGGACGTCCACGAACAAATTTGGCATTTTTGACATTGGAATCCTGATCACCCAAAAAATGGTGTGCAATAGCACACGAAAATCGTCAAAATGAGGCGTATGCTCGCTCCGGGGCTCGTTTGACCTTCCAAATGGCCCAGAAAACCCGTGATGGCCAACCGTATGCATAGACAACGTCTTGACGGACGTCCACGAACAAATTTGGCATTTTTGACGTCGGAATCCCGATCACCCAAAAAATGGTGTGCAATAGCACACGAAAATCGTCAAAATGAGGCGTATGCTCGCTCCGGGGCTCGTTTGACCTTCCAAACGGCCCAGAAAACCCGTGATGGCCAACCGTATGCATAGACAACGTCTTGAAGGACGTCCACGAACAAATTTGGCATTTTTGACGTCGGAATCCTGATCACCCAAAAAATGGTGTGCAATAGCACACGAAAATCGTCAAAATGAGGCGTATGCTCGCTCCGGGGCTCGTTTGACCTTCTAAATGGCCCAGAAAACCCGTGATGGCCAACCGTATGCATAGACAACGTCTTGACGGACGTCCACGAACAAATTTGACATTTTTGACGTCGGAATCCTGATCACCCAAAAAATGGTGTGCAATAGCACACGAAAATCATCAAAATGAGGCGTATGCTCGCTCCGGGGCTCGTTTGACCTTCCAAATGGCCCAGAAAACCCGTGATGGCCAACCGTATGCATAGACAACGTCTTGACGGACGTCCACGAACAAATTTGACATTTTTGACGTCGGAATCCTGATCACCCAAAAAATGGTGTGCAATAGCACACGAAAATCATCAAAATGAGGCGTATGCTCGCTCCGGGGCTCGTTTGACCTTCCAAATGGCCCAGAAAACCCGTGATGGCCAACCGTATGCATAGACAACGTCTTGACGGATGTCCACGAACAAATTTGGCATTTTTGACGTCGGAATCCCGATCACCCAAAAAATGGTGTGCAATAGCACATGAAAATTGTCAAAATGAGGCGTATGCTCGCTCCGGGGCTCGTTTGACCTTCCAAATGGCCCAGAAAACCCGTGATGGCCAACCGTATGCATAGACAACGTCTTGACGGACGTCCACGAACAAATTTGGCATTTTTGACGTCGGAATCCTGATCACCCAAAAAATGGTGTGCAATAGCACACGAAAATCATCAAAATGAGGCGTATGCTCGCTCCGGGGCTCGTTTGACCTTCCAAACGGCCCAGAAAACCCGTGATGGCCAACCGTATGCATAGACAACGTCTTGTAGGACGTCCACGAACAAATTTGGCATTTTTAACGTCGGAATCCTGATCACCCAAAAAATGGTGTGCAATAGCACACGAAAATCGTCAAAATGAGGCGTATGCTCGCTCCGGGGCTCGTTTGACCTTCCAAATGGCCCAGAAAACCCGTGATGGCCAACCGTATGCATAGACAACGTCTTGACGGACGTCCACGAACAAATTTGGCATTTTTGACATTGGAATCCTGATCACCCAAAAAATGGTGTGCAATAGCACACGAAAATCGTCAAAATGAGGCGTATGCTCGCTCCGGGGCTCGTTTGACCTTCCAAATGGCCCAGAAAACCCGTGATGGCCAACCGTATGCATAGACAACGTCTTGACGGACGTCCACGAACAAATTTGGCATTTTTGACGTCGGAATCCCGATCACCCAAAAAATGGTGTGCAATAGCACACGAAAATCGTCAAAATGAGGCGTATGCTCGCTCCGGGGCTCGTTTGACCTTCCAAACGGCCCAGAAAACCCGTGATGGCCAACCGTATGCATAGACAACGTCTTGAAGGACGTCCACGAACAAATTTGGCATTTTTGACGTCGGAATCCTGATCACCCAAAAAATGGTGTGCAATAGCACACGAAAATCGTCAAAATGAGGCGTATGCTCGCTCCGGGGCTCGTTTGACCTTCCAAATGGCCCAGAAAACCCGTGATGGCCAACCGTATGCATAGACAACGTCTTGACGGACGTCCACGAACAAATTTGACATTTTTGACGTCGGAATCCTGATCACCCAAAAAATGGTGTGCAATAGCACACGAAAATCATCAAAATGAGGCGTATGCTCGCTCCGGGGCTCGTTTGACCTTCCAAATGGCCCAGAAAACCCGTGATGGCCAACCGTATGCATAGACAACGTCTTGACGGACGTCCACGAACAAATTTGGCATTTTTGACGTCGGAATCCCGATCACCCAAAAAATGGTGTGCAATAGCACATGAAAATTGTCAAAATGAGGCGTATGCTCGCTCCGGGGCTCGTTTGACCTTCCAAATGGCCCAGAAAACCCGTGATGGCTAACCGTATGCATAGACAACGTCTTGACGGACGTCCACGAACAAATTTGGCATTTTTGACGTCGGAATCCTGATCACCCAAAAAATGGTGTGCAATAGCACACGAAAATCATCAAAATGAGGCGTATGCTCGCTCCGGGGCTCGTTTGACCTTCCAAACGGCCCAGAAAACCCGTGATGGCCAACCGTATGCATAGACAACGTCTTGTAGGACGTCCACGAACAAATTTGGCATTTTTAACGTCGGAATCCTGATCACCCAAAAAATGGTGTGCAATAGCACACGAAAATCGTCAAAATGAGGCGTATGCTCGCTCCGGGGCTCGTTTGACCTTCCAAATGGCCCAGAAAACCCGTGATGGCCAACCGTATGCATAGACAACGTCTTGACGGACGTCCACGAACAAATTTGGCATTTTTGACATTGGAATCCTGATCACCCAAAAAATGGTGTGCAATAGCACACGAAAATCGTCAAAATGAGGCGTATGCTCGCTCCGGGGCTCGTTTGACCTTCCAAATGGCCCAGAAAACCCGTGATGGCCAACCGTATGCATAGACAACGTCTTGACGGACGTCCACGAACAAATTTGGCATTTTTGACGTCGGAATCCCGATCACCCAAAAAATGGTGTGCAATAGCACACGAAAATCGTCAAAATGAGGCGTATGCTCGCTCCGGGGCTCGTTTGACCTTCCAAACGGCCCAGAAAACCCGTGATGGCCAACCGTATGCATAGACAACGTCTTGAAGGACGTCCACGAACAAATTTGGCATTTTTGACGTCGGAATCCTGATCACCCAAAAAATGGTGTGCAATAGCACACGAAAATCGTCAAAATGAGGCGTATGCTCGCTCCGGGGCTCGTTTGACCTTCCAAATGGCCCAGAAAACCCGTGATGGCCAACCGTATGCATAGACAACGTCTTGACGGACGTCCACGAACAAATTTGACATTTTTGACGTCGGAATCCTGATCACCCAAAAAATGGTGTGCAATAGCACACGAAAATCATCAAAATGAGGCGTATGCTCGCTCCGGGGCTCGTTTGACCTTCCAAATGGCCCAGAAAACCCGTGATGGCCAACCGTATGCATAGACAACGTCTTGACGGACGTCCACGAACAAATTTGGCATTTTTGATGTCGGAATCCCGATCACCCAAAAAATGGTGTGCAATAGCACATGAAAATTGTCAAAATGAGGCGTATGCTCGCTCCGGGGCTCGTTTGACCTTCCAAATGGCCCAGAAAACCCGTGATGGCCAACCGTATGCATAGACAACGTCTTAACGGACGTCCACGAACAAATTTGGCATTTTTGACGTCGGAATCCTGATCACCCAAAAAATGGTGTGCAATAGCACACGAAAATCATCAAAATGAGGCGTATGCTCGCTCCGGGGCTCGTTTGACCTTCCAAACGGCCCAGAAAACCCGTGATGGCCAACCGTATGCATAGACAGCGTCTTGTAGGACGTCCACGAACAAATTTGGCATTTTTAACGTCGGAATCCTGATCACCCAAAAAATGGTGTGCAATAGCACACGAAAATCGTCAAAATGAGGCGTATGCTCGCTCCGGGGCTCGTTTGACCTTCCAAATGGCCCAGAAAACCCGTGATGGCCAACCGTATGCATAGACAACGTCTTGACGGACGTCCACGAACAAATTTGGCATTTTTGACATTGGAATCCTGATCACCCAAAAAATGGTGTGCAATAGCACACGAAAATCGTCAAAATGAGGCGTATGCTCGCTCCGGGGCTCGTTTGACCTTCCAAATGGCCCAGAAAACCCGTGATGGCCAACCGTATGCATAGACAACGTCTTGACGGACGTCCACGAACAAATTTGGCATTTTTGACGTCGGAATCTCGATCACCCAAAAAATGGTGTGCAATAGCACACGAAAATCGTCAAAATGAGGCGTATGCTCGCTCCGGGGCTCGTTTGACCTTCCAAACGGCCCAGAAAACCCGTGATGGCCAACCGTATGCATAGACAACGTCTTGAAGGACGTCCACGAACAAATTTGGCATTTTTGACGTCGGAATCCTGATCACCCAAAAAATGGTGTGCAATAGCACACGAAAATCGTCAAAATGAGGCGTATGCTCGCTCCGGGGCTCGTTTGACCTTCCAAATGGCCCAGAAAACCCGTGATGGCCAACCGTATGCATAGACAACGTCTTGACGGACGTCCACGAACAAATTTGACATTTTTGACGTCGGAATCCTGATCACCCAAAAAATGGTGTGCAATAGCACACGAAAATCATCAAAATGAGGCGTATGCTCGCTCCGGGGCTCGTTTGACCTTCCAAATGGCCCAGAAAACCCGTGATGGCCAACCGTATGCATAGACAACGTCTTGACGGACGTCCACGAACAAATTTGGCATTTTTGACGTCGGAATCCCGATCACCCAAAAAATGGTGTGCAATAGCACATGAAAATTGTCAAAATGAGGCGTATGCTCGCTCCGGGGCTCGTTTGACCTTCCAAATGGCCCAGAAAACCCGTGATGGCCAACCGTATGCATAGACAACGTCTTGACGGACGTCCACGAACAAATTTGGCATTTTTGACGTCGGAATCCTGATCACCCAAAAAATGGTGTGCAATAGCACACGAAAATCATCAAAATGAGGCGTATGCTCGCTCCGGGGCTCGTTTGACCTTCCAAACGGCCCAGAAAACCCGTGATGGCCAACCGTATGCATAGACAACGTCTTGTAGGACGTCCACGAACAAATTTGGCATTTTTAACGTCGGAATCCTGATCACCCAAAAAATGGTGTGCAATAGCACACGAAAATCGTCAAAATGAGGCGTATGCTCGCTCCGGGGCTCGTTTGACCTTCCAAATGGCCCAGAAAACCCGTGATGGCCAACCGTATGCATAGACAACGTCTTGACGGACGTCCACGAACAAATTTGGCATTTTTGACATTGGAATCCTGATCACCCAAAAAATGGTGTGCAATAGCACACGAAAATCGTCAAAATGAGGCGTATGCTCGCTCCGGGGCTCGTTTGACCTTCCAAATGGCCCAGAAAACCCGTGATGGCCAACCGTATGCATAGACAACGTCTTGACGGACGTCCACGAACAATTTTGGCATTTTTGACATTGGAATCCTGATCACCCAAAAAATGATGTGCAATAGCACACGAAAATCGTCAAAATGAGGCGTATGCTCGCTCCGGGGCTCGTTTGACCTTCCAAATGGCCCAGAAAACCCGTGATGGCCAACCGTATGCATAGACAACGTCTTGACGGACGTCCACGAACAAATTTTGCATTTT
Source organism: Solanum lycopersicum (assembly GCF_036512215.1). NCBI lineage: Eukaryota > Viridiplantae > Streptophyta > Magnoliopsida > Solanales > Solanaceae > Solanum > Solanum lycopersicum. The sequence continues at coordinate 4,801,905 of NC_090802.1, read as the reverse complement.
TGACGTCGGAATCCCGATCACCCAAAAAATGGTGTGCAATAGCACACGAAAATCGTCAAAATGAGGCGTATGCTCGCTCCGGGGCTCGTTTGACCTTCCAAACGGCCCAGAAAACCCGTGATGGCCAACCGTATGCATAGACAACGTCTTGAAGGACGTCCACGAACAAATTTGGCATTTTTGACGTCGGAATCCTGATCACCCAAAAAATGGTGTGCAATAGCACACGAAAATCGTCAAAATGAGGCGTATGCTCGCTCCGGGGCTCGTTTGACCTTCCAAATGGCCCAGAAAACCCGTGATGGCCAACCGTATGCATAGACAACGTCTTGACGGACGTCCACGAATAAATTTGACATTTTTGACGTCGGAATCCTGATCACCCAAAAAATGGTGTGCAATAGCACACGAAAATCATCAAAATGAGGCGTATGCTCGCTCCGGGGCTCGTTTGACCTTCCAAATGGCCCAGAAAACCCGTGATGGCCAACCGTATGCATAGACAACGTCTTGACGGACGTCCACGAACAAATTTGGCATTTTTGACGTCGGAATCCCGATCACCCAAAAAATGGTGTGCAATAGCACATGAAAATTGTCAAAATGAGGCGTATGCTCGCTCCGGGGCTCGTTTGACCTTCCAAATGGCCCAGAAAACCCGTGATGGCCAACCGTATGCATAGACAACGTCTTGACGGACGTCCACGAACAAATTTGGCATTTTTGACGTCGGAATCCTGATCACCCAAAAAATGGTGTGCAATAGCACACGAAAATCATCAAAATGAGGCGTATGCTCGCTCCGGGGCTCGTTTGACCTTCCAAACGGCCCAGAAAACCCGTGATGGCCAACCGTATGCATAGACAACGTCTTGTAGGACGTCCACGAACAAATTTGGCATTTTTAACGTCGGAATCCTGATCACCCAAAAAATGGTGTGCAATAGCACACGAAAATCGTCAAAATGAGGCGTATGCTCGCTCCGGGGCTCGTTTGACCTTCCAAATGGCCCAGAAAACCCGTGATGGCCAACCGTATGCATAGACAACGTCTTGACGGACGTCCACGAACAAATTTGGCATTTTTGACATTGGAATCCTGATCACCCAAAAAATGGTGTGCAATAGCACACGAAAATCGTCAAAATGAGGCGTATGCTCGCTCCGGGGCTCGTTTGACCTTCCAAATGGCCCAGAAAACCCGTGATGGCCAACCGTATGCATAGACAACGTCTTGACGGACGTCCACGAACAAATTTGGCATTTTTGACGTCGGAATCCCGATCACCCAAAAAATGGTGTGCAATAGCACACGAAAATCGTCAAAATGAGGCGTATGCTCGCTCCGGGGCTCGTTTGACCTTCCAAACGGCCCAGAAAACCCGTGATGGCCAACCGTATGCATAGACAACGTCTTGAAGGACGTCCACGAACAAATTTGGCATTTTTGACATCGGAATCCTGATCACCCAAAAAATGGTGTGCAATAGCACACGAAAATCGTCAAAATGAGGCGTATGCTCGCTCCGGGGCTCGTTTGACCTTCCAAATGGCCCAGAAAACCCGTGATGGCCAACCGTATGCATAGACAACGTCTTGACGGACGTCCACGAACAAATTTGACATTTTTGACGTCGGAATCCTGATCACCCAAAAAATGATGTGCAATAGCACACGAAAATCATCAAAATGAGGCGTATGCTCGCTCCGGGGCTCGTTTGACCTTCCAAATGGCCCAGAAAACCCGTGATGGCCAACCGTATGCATAGACAACATCTTGACGGACGTCCACGAACAAATTTGGCATTTTTGACGTCGGAATCCCGATCACCCAAAAAATGGTGTGCAATAGCATACGAAAATCATCAAAATGAGGCGTATGCTCGCTCCGGGGCTCGTTTGACCTTCCAAATGGCCCAGAAAACCCGTGATGGCCAACCGTATGCATAGACAACGTCTTGACGGACGTCCACGAACAAATTTGGCATTTTTGACGTCGGAATCCTGATCACCCAAAAAATGGTGTGCAATAGCACACGAAAATCATCAAAATGAGGCGTATGCTCGCTCCGGGGCTCGTTTGACCTTCCAAACGGCCCAGAAAACCCGTGATGGCCAACCGTATGCATAGACAACGTCTTGTAGGACGTCCACGAACAAATTTGGCATTTTTAACGTCGGAATCCTGATCACCCAAAAAATGGTGTGCAATAGCACACGAAAATCGTCAAAATGAGGCGTATGCTCGCTCCGGGGCTCGTTTGACCTTCCAAATGGCCCAGAAAACCCGTGATGGCCAACCGTATGCATAGACAACGTCTTGACGGACGTCCACGAACAAATTTGGCATTTTTGACATTGGAATCCTGATCACCCAAAAAATGGTGTGCAATAGCACACGAAAATCATCAAAATGAGGCGTATGCTCGCTCCGGGGCTCGTTTGACCTTCCAAATGGCCCAGAAAACCCGTGATGGCCAACCGTATGCATAGACAACGTCTTGACGGACGTCCACGAACAAATTTGGCATTTTTGACGTCGGAATCCCGATCACCCAAAAAATGGTGTGCAATAGCACACGAAAATCGTCAAAATGAGGCGTATGCTCGCTCCGGGGCTCGTTTGACCTTCCAAACGGCCCAGAAAACCCGTGATGGCCAACCGTATGCATAGACAACGTCTTGAAGGACGTCCACGAACAAATTTGGCATTTTTGACGTCGGAATCCTGATCACCCAAAAAATGGTGTGCAATAGCACACGAAAATCGTCAAAATGAGGCGTATGCTCGCTCCGGGGCTCGTTTGACCTTCCAAATGGCCCAGAAAACCCGTGATGGCCAACCGTATGCATAGACAACGTCTTGACGGACGTCCACGAACAAATTTGACATTTTTGACGTCGGAATCCTGATCACCCAAAAAATGGTGTGCAATAGCACACGAAAATCATCAAAATGAGGCGTATGCTCGCTCCGGGGCTCGTTTGACCTTCCAAATGGCCCAGAAAACCCGTGATGGCCAACCGTATGCATAGACAACGTCTTGACGGACGTCCACGAACAAATTTGGCATTTTTGACGTCGGAATCCCGATCACCCAAAAAATGGTGTGCAATAGCACATGAAAATTGTCAAAATGAGGCGTATGCTCGCTCCGGGGCTCGTTTGACCTTCCAAATGGCCCAGAAAACCCGTGATGGCCAACCGTATGCATAGACAACGTCTTGACGGACGTCCACGAACAAATTTGGCATTTTTGACGTCGGAATCCTGATCACCCAAAAAATGGTGTGCAATAGCACACGAAAATCATCAAAATGAGGCGTATGCTCGCTCCGGGGCTCGTTTGACCTTCCAAACGGCCCAGAAAACCCGTGATGGCCAACCGTATGCATAGACAACGTCTTGTAGGACGTCCACGAACAAATTTGGCATTTTTAACGTCGGAATCCTGATCACCCAAAAAATGGTGTGCAATAGCACACGAAAATCGTCAAAATGAGGCGTATGCTCGCTCCGGGGCTCGTTTGACCTTCCAAATGGCCCAGAAAACCCGTGATGGCCAACCGTATGCATAGACAACGTCTTGACGGACGTCCACGAACAAATTTGGCATTTTTGACATTGGAATCCTGATCACCCAAAAAATGGTGTGCAATAGCACACGAAAATCGTCAAAATGAGGCGTATGCTCGCTCCGGGGCTCGTTTGACCTTCCAAATGGCCCAGAAAACCCGTGATGGCCAACCGTATGCATAGACAACGTCTTGACGGACGTCCACGAACAAATTTGGCATTTTTGACGTCGGAATCTCGATCACCCAAAAAATGGTGTGCAATAGCACACGAAAATCGTCAAAATGAGGCGTATGCTCGCTCCGGGGCTCGTTTGACCTTCCAAACGGCCCAGAAAACCCGTGATGGCCAACCGTATGCATAGACAACGTCTTGAAGGACGTCCACGAACAAATTTGGCATTTTTGACGTCGGAATCCTGATCACCCAAAAAATGGTGTGCAATAGCACACGAAAATCGTCAAAATGAGGCGTATGCTCGCTCCGGGGCTCGTTTGACCTTCCAAATGGCCCAGAAAACCCGTGATGGCCAACCGTATGCATAGACAACGTCTTGACGGACGTCCACGAACAAATTTGACATTTTTGACGTCGGAATCCTGATCACCCAAAAAATGGTGTGCAATAGCACACGAAAATCATCAAAATGAGGCGTATGCTCGCTCCGGGGCTCGTTTGACCTTCCAAATGGCCCAGAAAACCCGTGATGGCCAACCGTATGCATAGACAACGTCTTGACGGACGTCCACGAACAAATTTGGCATTTTTGACGTCGGAATCCCGATCACCCAAAAAATGGTGTGCAATAGCACATGAAAATTGTCAAAATGAGGCGTATGCTCGCTCCGGGGCTCGTTTGACCTTCCAAATGGCCCAGAAAACCCGTGATGGCCAACCGTATGCATAGACAACGTCTTGACGGACGTCCACGAACAAATTTGGCATTTTTGACGTCGGAATCCTGATCACCCAAAAAATGGTGTGCAATAGCACACGAAAATCATCAAAATGAGGCGTATGCTCGCTCCGGGGCTCGTTTGACCTTCCAAACGGCCCAGAAAACCCGTGATGGCCAACCGTATGCATAGACAACGTCTTGTAGGACGTCCACGAACAAATTTGGCATTTTTAACGTCGGAATCCTGATCACCCAAAAAATGGTGTGCAATAGCACACGAAAATCGTCAAAATGAGGCGTATGCTCGCTCCGGGGCTCGTTTGACCTTCCAAATGGCCCAGAAAACCCGTGATGGCCAACCGTATGCATAGACAACGTCTTGACGGACGTCCACGAACAAATTTGGCATTTTTGACATTGGAATCCTGATCACCCAAAAAATGGTGTGCAATAGCACACGAAAATCGTCAAAATGAGGCGTATGCTCGCTCCGGGGCTCGTTTGACCTTCCAAATGGCCCAGAAAACCCGTGATGGCCAACCGTATGCATAGACAACGTCTTGACGGACGTCCACGAACAAATTTGGCATTTTTGACATTGGAATCCTGATCACCCAAAAAATGATGTGCAATAGCACACGAAAATCGTCAAAATGAGGCGTATGCTCGCTCCGGGCTCGTTTGACCTTCCAAATGGCCCAGAAAACCCGTGATGGCCAACCGTATGCATAGACAACGTCTTGACGGACGTCCACGAACAAATTTTGCATTTTTGACGTTGGAATCCCGATCACCCAAAAAATGGTGTGCAATAGCACACGAAAATCGTCAAAATGAGGCGTATGCTCGCTCCGGGGCTCGTTTGACCTTCCAAACGGCCCAGAAAACCCGTGATGGCCAACCGTATGCATAGACAACGTCTTGAAGGACGTCCACGAACAAATTTGGCATTTTTGACGTCGGAATCCTGATCACCCAAAAAATGGTGTGCAATAGCACACGAAAATCGTCAAAATGAGGCGTATGCTCGCTCCGGGGCTCGTTTGACCTTCCAAATGGCCCAGAAAACCCGTGATGGCCAACCGTATGCATAGACAACGTCTTGACGGACGTCCACGAATAAATTTGACATTTTTGACGTCGGAATCCTGATCACCCAAAAAATGGTGTGCAATAGCACACGAAAATCATCAAAATGAGGCGTATGCTCGCTCCGGGGCTCGTTTGACCTTCCAAATGGCCCAGAAAACCCGTGATGGCCAACCGTATGCATAGACAACGTCTTGACGGACGTCCACGAACAAATTTGGCATTTTTGACGTCGGAATCCCGATCACCCAAAAAATGGTGTGCAATAGCACATGAAAATTGTCAAAATGAGGCGTATGCTCGCTCCGGGGCTCGTTTGACCTTCCAAATGGCCCAGAAAACCCGTGATGGCCAACCGTATGCATAGACAACGTCTTGACGGACGTCCACGAACAAATTTGGCATTTTTGACGTCGGAATCCTGATCACCCAAAAAATGGTGTGCAATAGCACACGAAAATCATCAAAATGAGGCGTATGCTCGCTCCGGGGCTCGTTTGACCTTCCAAACGGCCCAGAAAACCCGTGATGGCCAACCGTATGCATAGACAACGTCTTGTAGGACGTCCACGAACAAATTTGGCATTTTTAACGTCGGAATCCTGATCACCCAAAAAATGGTGTGCAATAGCACACGAAAATCGTCAAAATGAGGCGTATGCTCGCTCCGGGGCTTGTTTGACCTTCCAAATGGCCCAGAAAACCCGTGATGGCCAACCGTATGCATAGACAACGTCTTGACGGACGTCCACGAACAAATTTGGCATTTTTGACATTGGAATCCTGATCACCCAAAAAATGGTGTGCAATAGCACACGAAAATCGTCAAAATGAGGCGTATGCTCGCTCCGGGGCTCGTTTGACCTTCCAAATGGCCCAGAAAACCCGTGATGGCCAACCGTATGCATAGACAACGTCTTGACGGACGTCCACGAACAAATTTGGCATTTTTGACGTCGGAATCCCGATCACCCAAAAAATGGTGTGCAATAGCACACGAAAATCGTCAAAATGAGGCGTATGCTCGCTCCGGGGCTCGTTTGACCTTCCAAACGGCCCAGAAAACCCGTGATGGCCAACCGTATGCATAGACAACGTCTTGAAGGACGTCCACGAACAAATTTGGCATTTTTGACATCGGAATCCTGATCACCCAAAAAATGGTGTGCAATAGCACACGAAAATCGTCAAAATGAGGCGTATGCTCGCTCCGGGGCTCGTTTGACCTTCCAAATGGCCCAGAAAACCCGTGATGGCCAACCGTATGCATAGACAACGTCTTGACGGACGTCCACGAACAAATTTGACATTTTTGACGTCGGAATCCTGATCACCCAAAAAATGATGTGCAATAGCACACGAAAATCATCAAAATGAGGCGTATGCTCGCTCCGGGGCTCGTTTGACCTTCCAAATGGCCCAGAAAACCCGTGATGGCCAACCGTATGCATAGACAACATCTTGACGGACGTCCACGAACAAATTTGGCATTTTTGACGTCGGAATCCCGATCACCCAAAAAATGGTGTGCAATAGCACACGAAAATCATCAAAATGAGGCGTATGCTCGCTCCGGGGCTCGTTTGACCTTCCAAATGGCCCAGAAAACCCGTGATGGCCAACCGTATGCATAGACAACGTCTTGACGGACGTCCACGAACAAATTTGGCATTTTTGACGTCGGAATCCTGATCACCCAAAAAATGGTGTGCAATAGCACACGAAAATCATCAAAATGAGGCGTATGCTCGCTCCGGGGCTCGTTTGACCTTCCAAACGGCCCAGAAAACCCGTGATGGCCAACCGTATGCATAGACAACGTCTTGTAGGACGTCCACGAACAAATTTGGCATTTTTAACGTCGGAATCCTGATCACCCAAAAAATGGTGTGCAATAGCACACGAAAATCGTCAAAATGAGGCGTATGCTCGCTCCGGGGCTCGTTTGACCTTCCAAATGGCCCAGAAAACCCGTGATGGCCAACCGTATGCATAGACAACGTCTTGACGGACGTCCACGAACAAATTTGGCATTTTTGACATTGGAATCCTGATCACCCAAAAAATGGTGTGCAATAGCACACGAAAATCATCAAAATGAGGCGTATGCTCGCTCCGGGGCTCGTTTGACCTTCCAAATGGCCCAGAAAACCCGTGATGGCCAACCGTATGCATAGACAACGTCTTGACGGACGTCCACGAACAAATTTGGCATTTTTGACGTCGGAATCCCGATCACCCAAAAAATGGTGTGCAATAGCACACGAAAATCGTCAAAATGAGGCGTATGCTCGCTCCGGGGCTCGTTTGACCTTCCAAACGGCCCAGAAAACCCGTGATGGCCAACCGTATGCATAGACAACGTCTTGAAGGACGTCCACGAACAAATTTGGCATTTTTGACGTCGGAATCCTGATCACCCAAAAAATGGTGTGCAATAGCACACGAAAATCGTCAAAATGAGGCGTATGCTCGCTCCGGGGCTCGTTTGACCTTCCAAATGGCCCAGAAAACCCGTGATGGCCAACCGTATGCATAGACAACGTCTTGACGGACGTCCACGAACAAATTTGACATTTTTGACGTCGGAATCCTGATCACCCAAAAAATGGTGTGCAATAGCACACGAAAATCATCAAAATGAGGCGTATGCTCGCTCCGGGGCTCGTTTGACCTTCCAAATGGCCCAGAAAACCCGTGATGGCCAACCGTATGCATAGACAACGTCTTGACGGACGTCCACGAACAAATTTGGCATTTTTGACGTCGGAATCCCGATCACCCAAAAAATGGTGTGCAATAGCACATGAAAATTGTCAAAATGAGGCGTATGCTCGCTCCGGGGCTCGTTTGACCTTCCAAATGGCCCAGAAAACCCGTGATGGCCAACCGTATGCATAGACAACGTCTTGACGGACGTCCACGAACAAATTTGGCATTTTTGACGTCGGAATCCTGATCACCCAAAAAATGGTGTGCAATAGCACACGAAAATCATCAAAATGAGGCGTATGCTCGCTCCGGGGCTCGTTTGACCTTCCAAACGGCCCAGAAAACCCGTGATGGCCAACCGTATGCATAGACAACGTCTTGTAGGACGTCCACGAACAAATTTGGCATTTTTAACGTCGGAATCCTGATCACCCAAAAAATGGTGTGCAATAGCACACGAAAATCGTCAAAATGAGGCGTATGCTCGCTCCGGGGCTCGTTTGACCTTCCAAATGGCCCAGAAAACCCGTGATGGCCAACCGTATGCATAGACAACGTCTTGACGGACGTCCACGAACAAATTTGGCATTTTTGACATTGGAATCCTGATCACCCAAAAAATGGTGTGCAATAGCACACGAAAATCGTCAAAATGAGGCGTATGCTCGCTCCGGGGCTCGTTTGACCTTCCAAATGGCCCAGAAAACCCGTGATGGCCAACCGTATGCATAGACAACGTCTTGACGGACGTCCACGAACAAATTTGGCATTTTTGACGTCGGAATCCCGATCACCCAAAAAATGGTGTGCAATAGCACACGAAAATCGTCAAAATGAGGCGTATGCTCGCTCCGGGGCTCGTTTGACCTTCCAAACGGCCCAGAAAACCCGTGATGGCCAACCGTATGCATAGACAACGTCTTGAAGGACGTCCACGAACAAATTTGGCATTTTTGACGTCGGAATCCTGATCACCCAAAAAATGGTGTGCAATAGCACACGAAAATCGTCAAAATGAGGCGTATGCTCGCTCCGGGGCTCGTTTGACCTTCCAAATGGCCCAGAAAACCCGTGATGGCCAACCGTATGCATAGACAACGTCTTGACGGACGTCCACGAACAAATTTGACATTTTTGACGTCGGAATCCTGATAACCCAAAAAATGGTGTGCAATAGCACACGAAAATCATCAAAATGAGGCGTATGCTCGCTCCGGGGCTCGTTTGACCTTCCAAATGGCCCAGAAAACCCGTGATGGACAACCGTATGCATAGACAACGTCTTGACGGACGTCCACGAACAAATTTGGCATTTTTGACGTCGGAATCCCGATCACCCAAAAAATGGTGTGCAATAGCACATGAAAATTGTCAAAATGAGGCGTATGCTCGCTCCGGGGCTCGTTTGACCTTCCAAATGGCCCAGAAAACCCGTGATGGCCAACCGTATGCATAGACAACGTCTTGACGGACGTCCACGAACAAATTTGGCATTTTTGACGTCGGAATCCTGATCACCCAAAAAATGGTGTGCAATAGCACACGAAAATCATCAAAATGAGGCGTATGCTCGCTCCGGGGCTCGTTTGACCTTCCAAACGGCCCAGAAAACCCGTGATGGCCAACCGTATGCATAGACAACATCTTGTAGGACGTCCACGAACAAATTTGGCATTTTTAACGTCGGAATCCTGATCACCCAAAAAATGGTGTGCAATAGCACACGAAAATCGTCAAAATGAGGCGTATGCTCGCTCCGGGGCTCGTTTGACCTTCCAAATGGCCCAGAAAACCCGTGATGGCCAACCGTATGCATAGACAACGTCTTGACGGACGTCCACGAACAAATTTGGCATTTTTGACATTGGAATCCTGATCACCCAAAAAATGGTGTGCAATAGCACACGAAAATCGTCAAAATGAGGCGTATGCTCGCTCCGGGGCTCGTTTGACCTTCCAAATGGCCCAGAAAACACGTGATGGCCAACCGTATGCATAGACAACGTCTTGACGGACGTCCACGAACAAATTTGGCATTTTTGACGTCGGAATCCCGATCACCCAAAAAATGGTGTGCAATAGCACACGAAAATCGTCAAAATGAGGCATATGCTCGCTCCGGGGCTCGTTTGACCTTCCAAACGGCCCAGAAAACCCGTGATGGCCAACCGTATGCATAGACAACGTCTTGAAGGACGTCCACGAACAAATTTGGCATTTTTGACGTCGGAATCCTGATCACCCAAAAAATGGTGTGCAATAGCACACGAAAATCGTCAAAATGAGGCGTATGCTCGCTCCGGGGCTCGTTTGACCTTCCAAATGGCCCAGAAAACCCGTGATGGCCAACCGTATGCATAGACAACGTCTTGACGGACGTCCACGAACAAATTTGACATTTTTGACGTCGGAATCCTGATCACCCAAAAAATGGTGTGCAATAGCACACGAAAATCATCAAAATGAGGCGTATGCTCGCTCCGGGGCTCGTTTGACCTTCCAAATGGCCCAGAAAACCCGTGATGGCCAACCGTATGCATAGACAACGTCTTGACGGACGTCCACGAACAAATTTGGCATTTTTGACGTCGGAATCCCGATCACCCAAAAAATGGTGTGCAATAGCACATGAAAATTGTCAAAATGAGGCGTATGCTCGCTCCGGGGCTCGTTTGACCTTCCAAATGGCCCAGAAAACCCGTGATGGCCAACCGTATGCATAGACAACGTCTTGACGGACGTCCACGAACAAATTTGGCATTTTTAACGTCGGAATCCTGATCACCCAAAAAATGGTGTGCAATAGCACACGAAAATCATCAAAATGAGGCGTATGCTCGCTCCGGGGCTCGTTTGACCTTCCAAACGGCCCAGAAAACCCGTGATGGCCAACCGTATGCATAGACAACGTCTTGTAGGACGTCCACGAACAAATTTGGCATTTTTAACGTCGGAATCCTGATCACCCAAAAAATGGTGTGCAATAGCACACGAAAATCGTCAAAATGAGGCGTATGCTCGCTCCGGGGCTCGTTTGACCTTCCAAATGGCCCAGAAAACCCGTGATGGCCAACCGTATGCATAGACAACGTCTTGACGGACGTCCACGAACAAATTTGGCATTTTTGACATTGGAATCCTGATCACCCAAAAAATGGTGTGCAATAGCACACGAAAATCGTCAAAATGAGGCGTATGCTCGCTCCGGGGCTCGTTTGACCTTCCAAATGGCCCAGAAAACCCGTGATGGCCAACCGTATGCATAGACAACGTCTTGACGGACGTCCACGAACAAATTTGGCATTTTTGACGTCGGAATCCCGATCACCCAAAAAATGGTGTGCAATAGCACACGAAAATCGTCAAAATGAGGCGTATGCTCGCTCCGGGGCTCGTTTGACCTTCCAAACGGCCCAGAAAACCCGTGATTGCCAACCGTATGCATAGACAACGTCTTGAAGGACGTCCACGAACAAATTTGGCATTTTTGACGTCGGAATCCTGATCACCCAAAAAATGGTGTGCAATAGCACACGAAAATCGTCAAAATGAGGCGTATGCTCGCTCCGGGGCTCGTTTGACCTTCCAAATGGCCCAGAAAACCCGTGATGGCCAACCGTATGCATAGACAACGTCTTGACGGACGTCCACGAACAAATTTGACATTTTTGACGTCGGAATCCTGATCACCCAAAAAATGGTGTGCAATAGCACACGAAAATCATCAAAATGAGGCGTATGCTCGCTCCGGGGCTCGTTTGACCTTCCAAATGGCCCAGAAAACCCGTGATGGCCAACCGTATGCATAGACAACGTCTTGACGGACGTCCACGAACAAATTTGGCGTTTTTGACGTCGGAATCCCGATCACCCAAAAAATGGTGTGCAATAGCACATGAAAATTGTCAAAATGAGGCGTATGCTCGCTCCGGGGCTCGTTTGACCTTCCAAATGGCCCAGAAAACCCGTGATGGCCAACCGTATGCATAGACAACGTCTTGACGGACGTCCACGAACAAATTTGGCATTTTTGACGTCGGAATCCTGATCACCCAAAAAATGGTGTGCAATAGCACACGAAAATCATCAAAATGAGGCGTATGCTCGCTCCGGGGCTCGTTTGACCTTCCAAACGGCCCAGAAAACCCGTGATGGCCAACCGTATGCATAGACAACGTCTTGTAGGACGTCCACGAACAAATTTGGCATTTTTAACGTCGGAATCCTGATCACCCAAAAAATGGTGTGCAATAGCACACGAAAATCGTCAAAATGAGGCGTATGCTCGCTCCGGGGCTCGTTTGACCTTCCAAATGGCCCAGAAAACCCGTGATGGCCAACCGTATGCATAGACAACGTCTTGACGGACGTCCACGAACAAATTTGGCATTTTTGACATTGGAATCCTGATCACCCAAAAAATGGTGTGCAATAGCACACGAAAATCGTCAAAATGAGGCGTATGCTCGCTCCGGGGCTCGTTTGACCTTCCAAATGGCCCAGAAAACCCGTGATGGCCAACCGTATGCATAGACAACGTCTTGACGGACGTCCACGAACAAATTTGGCATTTTTGACGTCGGAATCCCGATCACCCAAAAAATGGTGTGCAATAGCACACGAAAATCGTCAAAATGAGGCGTATGCTCGCTCCGGGGCTCGTTTGACCTTCCAAACGGCCCAGAAAACCCGTGATGGCCAACCGTATGCATAGACAACGTCTTGAAGGATGTCCACGAACAAATTTGGCATTTTTGACATCGGAATCCTGATCACCCAAAAAATGGTGTGCAATAGCACACGAAAATCGTCAAAATGAGGCGTATGCTCGCTCCGGGGCTCGTTTGACCTTCCAAATGGCCCAGAAAACCCGTGATGGCCAACCGTATGCATAGACAACGTCTTGACGGACGTCCACGAACAAATTTGACATTTTTGACGTCGGAATCCTGATCACCCAAAAAATGGTGTGCAATAGCACACGAAAATCATCAAAATGAGGCGTATGCTCGCTCCGGGGCTCGTTTGACCTTCCAAATGGCCCAGAAAACCCGTGATGGCCAACCGTATGCATAGACAACGTCTTGACGGACGTCCACGAACAAATTTGGCATTTTTGACGTCGGAATCCCGATCACCCAAAAAATGGTGTGCAATAGCACATGAAAATTGTCAAAATGAGGCGTATGCTCGCTCCGGGGCTCGTTTGACCTTCCAAATGGCCCAGAAAACCCGTGATGGCCAACCGTATGCATAGACAACGTCTTGAAGGACGTCCACGAACAAATTTGGCATTTTTGACGTCGGAATCCTGATCACCCAAAAAATGGTGTGCAATAGCACACGAAAATCATCAAAATGAGGCGTATGCTCGCTCCGGGGCTCGTTTGACCTTCCAAACGGCCCAGAAAACCCGTGATGGCCAACCGTATGCATAGACAACGTCTTGTAGGACGTCCACGAACAAATTTGGCATTTTTAACGTCGGAATCCTGATCACCCAAAAAATGGTGTGCAATAGCACACGAAAATCGTCAAAATGAGGCGTATGCTCGCTCCGGGGCTCGTTTGACCTTCCAAATGGCCCACAAAACCCGTGATGGCCAACCGTATGCATAGACAACGTCTTGACGGACGTCCACGAACAAATTTGGCATTTTTGACATTGGAATCCTGATCACCCAAAAAATGGTGTGCAATAGCACACGAAAATCGTCAAAATGAGGCGTATGCTCGCTCCGGGGCTCGTTTGACCTTCCAAATGGCCCAGAAAACCCGTGATGGCCAACCGTATGCATAGACAACGTCTTGACGGACGTCCACGAACAAATTTGGCATTTTTGACGTCGGAATCCCGATCACCCAAAAAATAGTGTGCAATAGCACACGAAAATCGTCAAAATGAGGCGTATGCTCGCTCCGGGGCTCGTTTGACCTTCCAAACGGCCCAGAAAACCCGTGATGGCCAACCGTATGCATAGAAAACGTCTTGAAGGACGTCCACGAACAAATTTGGCATTTTTGACGTCGGAATCCTGATCACCCAAAAAATGGTGTGCAATAGCACACGAAAATCGTCAAAATGAGGCGTATGCTCGCTCCGGGGCTCGTTTGACCTTCCAAATGGCCCAGAAAACCCGTGATGGCCAACCGTATGCATAGACAACGTCTTGACGGACGTCCACGAACAAATTTGACATTTTTGACGTCGGAATCCTGATCACCCAAAAAATGGTGCGCAATAGCACACGAAAATCATCAAAATGAGGCGTATGCTCGCTCCGGGGCTCGTTTGACCTTCCAAATGGCCCAGAAAACCCGTGATGGCCAACCGTATGCATAGACAACGTCTTGACGGACGTCCACGAACAAATTTGGCATTTTTGACGTCGGAATCCCGATCACCCAAAAAATGGTGTGCAATAGCACATGAAAATTGTCAAAATGAGGCGTATGCTCGCTCCGGGGCTCGTTTGACCTTCCAAATGGCCCAGAAAACCCGTGATGGCCAACCGTATGCATAGACAACGTCTTGATGGACGTCCACGAACAAATTTTGCATTTTTGACGTCGGAATCCTGATCACCCAAAAAATGGTGTGCAATAGCACACGAAAATCATCAAAATGAGGCGTATGCTCGCTCCGGGGCTCGTTTGACCTTCCAAACGGCCCAGAAAACCCGTGATGGCCAACCGTATGCATAGACAACGTCTTGTAGGACGTCCACGAACAAATTTGGCATTTTTAACGTCGGAATCCTGATCACCCAAAAAATGGTGTGCAATAGCACACGAAAATCGTCAAAATGAGGCGTATGCTCGCTCCGGGGCTCGTTTGACCTTCCAAATGGCCCGGAAAACCCGTGATGGCCAACCGTATGCATAGACAACGTCTTGACGGACGTCCACGAACAAATTTGGCATTTTTGACATTGGAATCCTGATCACCCAAAAAATGGTGTGCAATAGCACACGAAAATCGTCAAAATGAGGCGTATGCTCGCTCCGGGGCTCGTTTGACCTTCCAAATGGCCCAGAAAACCCGTGATGGCCAACCGTATGCATAGACAACGTCTTGACGGACGTCCACGAACAAATTTGGCATTTTTGACGTCGGAATCCCGATCACCCAAAAAATGGTGTGCAATAGCACACGAAAATCGTCAAAATGAGGCGTATGCTCGCTCCGGGGCTCGTTTGACCTTCCAAACGGCCCAGAAAACCCGTGATGGCCAACCGTATGCATAGACAACGTCTTGAAGGACGTCCACGAACAAATTTGGCATTTTTGACGTCGGAATCCTGATCACCCAAAAAATGGTGTGCAATAGCACACGAAAATCGTCAAAATGAGGCGTATGCTCGCTCCGGGGCTCGTTTGACCTTCCAAATGGCCCAGAAAACCCGTGATGGCCAACCGTATGCATAGACAACGTCTTGACGGACGTCCACGAACAAATTTTACATTTTTGACGTCGGAATCCTGATCACCCAAAAAATGGTGTGCAATAGCACACGAAAATCATCAAAATGAGGCGTATGCTCGCTCCGGGGCTCGTTTGACCTTCCAAATGGCCCAGAAAACCCGTGATGGCCAACCGTATGCATAGACAACGTCTTGACGGACGTCCACGAACAAATTTGGCATTTTTGACGTCGGAATCCCGATCACCCAAAAAATGGTGTGCAATAGCACATGAAAATTGTCAAAATGAGGCGTATGCTCGCTCCGGGGCTCGTTTGACCTTCCAAATGGCCCAGAAAACCCGTGATGGCCAACCGTATGCATAGACAACGTCTTGACGGACGTCCACGAACAAATTTGGCATTTTTGACGTCGGAATCCTGATCACCCAAAAAATGGTGTGAAATAGCACACGAAAATCATCAAAATGAGGCGTATGCTCGCTCCGGGGCTCGTTTGACCTTCCAAACGGCCCAGAAAACCCGTGATGGCCAACCGTATGCATAGACAACGTCTTGTAGGACGTCCACGAACAAATTTGGCATTTTTAACGTCGGAATCCTGATCACCCAAAAAATGGTGTGCAATAGCACACGAAAATCGTCAAAATGAGGCGTATGCTCGCTCCGGGGCTCGTTTGACCTTCCAAATGGCCCAGAAAACCCGTGATGGCCAACCGTATGCATAGACAACGTCTTGACGGACGTCCACGAACAAATTTGGCATTTTTGACATTGGAATCCTGATCACCCAAAAAATGGTGTGCAATAGCACACGAAAATCGTCAAAATGAGGCGTATGCTCGCTCCGGGGCTCGTTTGACCTTCCAAATGGCCCAGAAAACCCGTGATGGCCAACCGTATGCATAGACAACGTCTTGACGGACGTCCACGAACAAATTTGGCATTTTTGACGTCGGAATCCCGATCACCCAAAAAATGGTGTGCAATAGCACACGAAAATCGTCAAAATGAGGCGTATGCTCGCTCCGGGGCTCGTTTGACCTTCCAAACGGCCCAGAAAACCCGTGATGGCCAACCGTATGCATAGACAACGTCTTGAAGGACGTCCACGAACAAATTTGGCATTTTTGACGTCGGAATCCTGATCACCCAAAAAATGGTGTGCAATAGCACACGAAAATCGTCAAAATGAGGCGTATGCTCGCTCCGGGGCTCGTTTGACCTTCCAAATGGCCCAGAAAACCCGTGATGGCCAACCGTATGCATATACAACGTCTTGACGGACGTCCACGAACAAATTTGGCATTTTTGACGTCGGAATCCCGATCACCCAAAAAATGGTGTGCAATAGCACATGAAAATTGTCAAAATGAGGCGTATGCTCGCTCCGGGGCTCGTTTGACCTTCCAAATGGCCCAGAAAACCCGTGATGGCCAACCGTATGCATAGACAACGTCTTGACGGACGTCCACGAACAAATTTGGCATTTTTGACGTCGGAATCCTGATCACCCAAAAAATGGTGTGCAATAGCACACGAAAATCATCAAAATGAGGCGTATGCTCGCTCCGGGGCTCGTTTGACCTTCCAAACGGCCCAGAAAACCCGTGATGGCCAACCGTATGCATAGACAACGTCTTGTAGGACGTCCACGAACAAATTTGGCATTTTTAACGTCGGAATCCTGATCACCCAAAAAATGGTGTGCAATAGCACACGAAAATCGTCAAAATGAGGTGTATGCTCGCTCCGGGGCTCGTTTGACCTTCCAAATGGCCCAGAAAACCCGTGATGGCCAACCGTATGCATAGACAACGTCTTGACGGACGTCCACGAACAAATTTGGCATTTTTGACATTGGAATCCTGATCACCCAAAAAATGGTGTGCAATAGCACACGAAAATCGTCAAAATGAGGCGTATGCTCGCTCCGGGGCTCGTTTGACCTTCCAAATGGCCCAGAAAACCCGTGATGGCCAACCGTATGCATAGACAACGTCTTGACGGACGTCCACGAACAAATTTGGCATTTTTGACGTCGGAATCCCGATCACCCAAAAAATGGTGTGCAATAGCACACGAAAATCGTCAAAATGAGGCGTATGCTCGCTCCGGGGCTCGTTTGACCTTCCAAACGGCCCAGAAAACCCGTGATGGCCAACCGTATGCATAGACAACGTCTTGAAGGACGTCCACGAACAAATTTGGCATTTTTGACGTCGGAATCCTGATCACCCAAAAAATGGTGTGCAATAGCACACGAAAATCGTCAAAATGAGGCGTATGCTCGCTCCGGGGCTCGTTTGACCTTCCAAATGGCCCAGAAAACCCGTGATGGCCAACCGTATGCATAGACAACGTCTTGACGGACGTCCACGAACAAATTTGACATTTTTGACGTCAGAATCCTGATCACCCAAAAAATGGTGTGCAATAGCACACGAAAATCATCAAAATGAGGCGTATGCTCGCTCCGGGGCTCGTTTGACCTTCCAAATGGCCCAGAAAACCCGTGATGGCCAACCGTATGCATAGACAACGTCTTGACGGACGTCCACGAACAAATTTGGCATTTTTGACGTCGGAATCCCGATCACCCAAAAAATGGTGTGCAATAGCACATGAAAATTGTCAAAATGAGGCGTATGCTCGCTCCGGGGCTCGTTTGACCTTCCAAATGGCCCAGAAAACCCGTGATGGCCAACCGTATGCATAGACAACGTCTTGACGGACGTCCACGAACAAATTTGGCATTTTTGACGTCGGAATCCTGATCACCCAAAAAATGGTGTGCAATAGCACACGAAAATCATCAAAATGAGGCGTATGCTCGCTCCGGGGCTCGTTTGACCTTCCAAACGGCCCAGAAAACCCGTGATGGCCAACCGTATGCATAGACAACGTCTTGTAGGACGTCCACGAACAAATTTGGCATTTTTAACGTCGGAATCCTGATCACCCAAAAAATGGTGTGCAATAGCACACGAAAATCGTCAAAATGAGGCGTATGCTCGCTCCGGGGCTCGTTTGACCTTCCAAATGGCCCAGAAAACCCGTGATGGCCAACCGTATGCATAGACAACGTCTTGACGGACGTCCAGGAACAAATTTGGCATTTTTGACATTGGAATCCTGATCACCCAAAAAATGGTGTGCAATAGCACACGAAAATCGTCAAAATGAGGCGTATGCTCGCTCCGGGGCTCGTTTGACCTTCCAAATGGCCCAGAAAACCCGTGATGGCCAACCGTATGCATAGACAACGTCTTGACGGACGTCCACGAACAAATTTGGCATTTTTGACGTCGGAATCCCGATCACCCAAAAAATGGTGTGCAATAGCACACGAAAATCGTCAAAATGAGGCGTATGCTCGCTCCGGGGCTCGTTTGACCTTCCAAACGGCCCAGAAAACCCGTGATGGCCAACCGTATGCATAGACAACGTCTTGAAGGACGTCCACGAACAAATTTGGCATTTTTGACGTCGGAATCCTGATCACCCAAAAAATGGTGTGCAATAGCACACGAAAATCGTCAAAATGAGGCGTATGCTCGCTCCGGGGCTCGTTTGACCTTCCAAATGGCCCAGAAAACCCGTGATGGCCAACCGTATGCATAGACAACGTCTTGACGGACGTCCACGAACAAATTTGACATTTTTGACGTCGGAATCCTGATCACCCAAAAAATGGTGTGCAATAGCACACGAAAATCATCAAAATGAGGCGTATGCTCGCTCCGGGGCTCGTTTGACCTTCCAAATGGCCCAGAAAACCCGTGATGGCCAACCGTATGCATAGACAACGTCTTGACGGACGTCCACGAACAAATTTGGCATTTTTGACGTCGGAATCCCGATCACCCAAAAAATGGTGTGCAATAGCACATGAAAATTGTCAAAATGAGGCGTATGCTCGCTCCGGGGCTCGTTTGACCTTCCAAATGGCCCAGAAAACCCGTGATGGCCAACCGTATGCATAGACAACATCTTGACGGACGTCCACGAACAAATTTGGCATTTTTGACGTCGGAATCCTGATCACCCAAAAAATGGTGTGCAATAGCACACGAAAATCATCAAAATGAGGCGTATGCTCGCTCCGGGGCTCGTTTGACCTTCCAAACGGCCCAGAAAACCCGTGATGGCCAACCGTATGCATAGACAACGTCTTGTAGGACGTCCACGAACAAATTTGGCATTTTTAACGTCGGAATCCTGATCACCCAAAAAATGGTGTGCAATAGCACACGAAAATCATCAAAATGAGGCGTATGCTCGCTCCGGGGCTCGTTTGACCTTCCAAATGGCCCAGAAAACCCGTGATGGCCAACCGTATGCATAGACAACGTCTTGACGGACGTCCACGAACAAATTTGGCATTTTTGACATTGGAATCCTGATCACCCAAAAAATGGTGTGCAATAGCACACGAAAATCGTCAAAATGAGGCGTATGCTCGCTCCGGGGCTCGTTTGACCTTCCAAATGGCCCAGAAAACCCGTGATGGCCAACCGTATGCATAGACAACGTCTTGACGGACGTCCACGAACAAATTTGGCATTTTTGACGTCGGAATCCCGATCACCCAAAAAATGGTGTGCAATAGCACACGAAAATCGTCAAAATGAGGCGTATGCTCGCTCCGGGGCTCGTTTGACCTTCCAAACGGCCCAGAAAACCCGTGATGGCCAACCGTATGCATAGACAACGTCTTGAAGGACGTCCACGAACAAATTTGGCATTTTTGACGTCGGAATCCTGATCACCCAAAAAATGGTGTGCAATAGCACACGAAAATCGTCAAAATGAGGCGTATGCTCGCTCCGGGGCTCGTTTGACCTTCCAAATGGCCCAGAAAACCCGTGATGGCCAACCGTATGCATAGACAACGTCTTGACGGACGTCCACGAACAAATTTGGCATTTTTGACGTCGGAATCCCGATCACCCAAAAAATGGTGTGCAATAGCACACGAAAATCGTCAAAATGAGGCGTATGCTCGCTCCGGGGCTCGTTTGACCTTCCAAACGGCCCAGAAAACCCGTGATGGCCAACCGTATGCATAGACAACGTCTTGAAGGACGTCCACGAACAAATTTGGCATTTTTGACGTCGGAATCCTGATCACCCAAAAAATGGTGTGCAATAGCACACGAAAATCGTCAAAATGAGGCGTATGCTCGCTCCGGGGCTCGTTTGACCTTCCAAATGGCCCAGAAAACCCGTGATGGCCAACCGTATGCATAGACAACGTCTTGACGGACGTCCACGAACAAATTTGACATTTTTGACGTCGGAATCCTGATCACCCAAAAAATGGTGTGCAATAGCACACGAAAATCATCAAAATGAGGCGTATGCTCGCTCCGGGGCTCGTTTGACCTTCCAAATGGCCCAGAAAACCCGTGATGGCCAACCGTATGCATAGACAACGTCTTGACGGACGTCCACGAACAAATTTGGCATTTTTGACGTCGGAATCCCGATCACCCAAAAAATGGTGTGCAATAGCACATGAAAATTGTCAAAATGAGGCGTATGCTCGCTCCGGGGCTCGTTTGACCTTCCAAATGGCCCAGAAAACCCGTGATGGCCAACCGTATGCATAGACAACATCTTGACGGACGTCCACGAACAAATTTGGCATTTTTGACGTCGGAATCCTGATCACCCAAAAAATGGTGTGCAATAGCACACGAAAATCATCAAAATGAGGCGTATGCTCGCTCCGGGGCTCGTTTGACCTTCCAAACGGCCCAGAAAACCCGTGATGGCCAACCGTATGCATAGACAACGTCTTGTAGGACGTCCACGAACAAATTTGGCATTTTTAACGTCGGAATCCTGATCACCCAAAAAATGGTGTGCAATAGCACACGAAAATCGTCAAAATGAGGCGTATGCTCGCTCCGGGGCTCGTTTGACCTTCCAAATGGCCCAGAAAACCCGTGATGGCCAACCGTATGCATAGACAACGTCTTGACGGACGTCCACGAACAAATTTGGCATTTTTGACATTGGAATCCTGATCACCCAAAAAATGGTGTGCAATAGCACACGAAAATCGTCAAAATGAGGCGTATGCTCGCTCCGGGGCTCGTTTGACCTTCCAAATGGCCCAGAAAACCCGTGATGGCCAACCGTATGCATAGACAACGTCTTGACGGACGTCCACGAACAAATTTGGCATTTTTGACGTCGGAATCCCGATCACCCAAAAAATGGTGTGCAATAGCACACGAAAATCGTCAAAATGAGGCGTATGCTCGCTCCGGGGCTCGTTTGACCTTCCAAACGGCCCAGAAAACCCGTGATGGCCAACCGTATGCATAGACAACGTCTTGAAGGACGTCCACGAACAAATTTGGCATTTTTGACGTCGGAATCCTGATCACCCAAAAAATGGTGTGCAATAGCACACGAAAATCGTCAAAATGAGGCGTATGCTCGCTCCGGGGCTCGTTTGACCTTCCAAATGGCCCAGAAAACCCGTGATGGCCAACCGTATGCATAGACAACGTCTTGACGGACGTCCACGAACAAATTTGACATTTTTGACGTCGGAATCCTGATCACCCAAAAAATGGTGTGCAATAGCACACGAAAATCATCAAAATGAGGCGTATGCTCGCTCAGGGGCTCGTTTGACCTTCCAAATGGCCCAGAAAACCCGTGATGGCCAACCGTATGCATAGACAACGTCTTGACGGACGTCCACGAACAAATTTGGCATTTTTGACGTCGGAATCCTGATCACCCAAAAAATGGTGTGCAATAGCACACGAAAATCATCAAAATGAGGCGTATGCTCGCTCCGGGGCTCGTTTGACCTTCCAAACGGCCCAGAAAACCCGTGATGGCCAACCGTATGCATAGACAACGTCTTGTAGGACGTCCACGAACAAATTTGGCATTTTTGACGTCGGAATCCTGATCACCCAAAAAATGGTGTGCAATAGCACACGAAAATCATCAAAATGAGGCGTATGCTCGCTCCGGGGCTCGTTTGACCTTCCAAACGGCCCAGAAAACCCGTGATGGCCAACCGTATGCATAGACAACGTCTTGTAGGACGTCCACGAACAAATTTGGCATTTTTAACGTCGGAATCCTGATCACCCAAAAAATGGTGTGCAATAGCACACGAAAATCGTCAAAATGAGGCGTATGCTCGCTCCGGGGCTCGTTTGACCTTCCAAATGGCCCAGAAAACCCGTGATGGCCAACCATATGCACAGACAACGTCTTGACGGACGTCCACGAACAAATTTGGCATTTTTGACATTGGAATCCTGATCACCCAAAAAATGGTGTGCAATAGCACACGAAAATCGTCAAAATGAGGCGTATGCTCGCTCCGGGGCTCGTTTGACCTTCCAAATGGCCCAGAAAACCCGTGATGGCCAACCGTATGCATAGACAACGTCTTGACGGACGTCCACGAACAAATTTGGCATTTTTGACGTCGGAATCCCGATCACCCAAAAAATGGTGTGCAATAGCACACGAAAATCGTCAAAATGAGGCGTATGCTCGCTCCGGGGCTCGTTTGACCTTCCAAACGGCCCAGAAAACCCGTGATGGCCAACCGTATGCATAGACAACGTCTTGAAGGACGTCCACGAACAAATTTGGCATTTTTGACGTCGGAATCCTGATCACCCAAAAAATGGTGTGCAATAGCACACGAAAATCGTCAAAATGAGGCGTATGCTCGCTCCGGGGCTCGTTTGACCTTCCAAATGGCCCAGAAAACCCGTGATGGCCAACCGTATGCATAGACAACGTCTTGACGGACGTCCACGAACAAATTTGACATTTTTGACGTCGGAATCCTGATCACCCAAAAAATGGTGTGCAATAGCACACGAAAATCATCAAAATGAGGCGTATGCTCGCTCCGGGGCTCGTTTGACCTTCCAAATGGCCCAGAAAACCCGTGATGGCCAACCGTATGCATAGACAACGTCTTGACGGACGTCCACGAACAAATTTGGCATTTTTGACGTCGGAATCCCGATCACCCAAAAAATGGTGTGCAATAGCACATGAAAATTGTCAAAATGAGGCGTATGCTCGCTCCGGGGCTCGTTTGACCTTCCAAATGGCCCAGAAAACCTGTGATGGCCAACCGTATGCATAGACAACGTCTTGACGGACGTCCACGAACAAATTTGGCATTTTTGACGTCGGAATCCTGATCACCCAAAAAATGGTGTGCAATAGCACACGAAAATCATCAAAATGAGGCGTATGCTCGCTCCGGGGCTCGTTTGACCTTCCAAACGGCCCAGAAAACCCGTGATGGCCAACCGTATGCATAGACAACGTCTTGTAGGACGTCCACGAACAAATTTGGCATTTTTAACGTCGGAATCCTGATCACCCAAAAAATGGTGTGCAATAGCACACGAAAATCGTCAAAATGAGGCGTATGCTCGCTCCGGGGCTCGTTTGACCTTCCAAATGGCCCAGAAAACCCGTGATGGCCAACCGTATGCATAGACAACGTCTTGACGGACGTCCACGAACAAATTTGGCATTTTTGACATTGGAATCCTGATCACCCAAAAAATGGTGTGCAATAGCACACGAAAATCGTCAAAATGAGGCGTATGCTCGCTCCGGGGCTCGTTTGACCTTCCAAATGGCCCAGAAAACCCGTGATGGCCAACCGTATGCATAGACAACGTCTTGACGGACGTCCACGAACAAATTTGGCATTTTTGACTTCGGAATCCCGATCACCCAAAAAATGGTGTGCAATAGCACACGAAAATCGTCAAAATGAGGCGTATGCTCGCTCCGGGGCTCGTTTGACCTTCCAAACGGCCCAGAAAACCCGTGATGGCCAACCGTATGCATAGACAACGTCTTGAAGGACGTCCACGAACAAATTTGGCATTTTTGACGTCGGAATCCTGATCACCCGAAAAATGGTGTGCAATAGCACACGAAAATCGTCAAAATGAGGCGTATGCTCGCTCCGGGGCTCGTTTGACCTTCCAAATGGCCCAGAAAACCCGTGATGGCCAACCGTATGCATAGACAACGTCTTGACGGACGTCCACGAACAAATTTTACATTTTTGACGTCGGAATCCTGATCACCCAAAAAATGGTGTGCAATAGCACACGAAAATCATCAAAATGAGGCGTATGCTCGCTCCGGGGCTCGTTTGACCTTCCAAATGGCCCAGAAAACCCGTGATGGCCAACCGTATGCATAGACAACGTCTTGACGGACGTCCACGAACAAATTTGGCATTTTTGACGTCGGAATCCCGATCACCCAAAAAATGGTGTGCAATAGCACACGAAAATCGTCAAAATGAGGCGTATGCTCGCTCCGGGGCTCGTTTGACCTTCCAAATGGCCCAGAAAACCCGTGATGGCCAACCGTATGCATAGACAACGTCTTGACGGACGTCCACGAACAAATTTGGCATTTTTGACGTCGGAATCCTTATCACCCAAAAAATGGTGTGCAATAGCACATGAAAATCATCAAAATGAGGCGTATGCTCGCTCCGGGGCTCGTTTGACCTTCCAAACGGCCTAGAAAACCCGTGATGGCCAACCGTATGCATAGACAACGTCTTGTAGGACGTCCACGAACAAATTTGGCATTTTTAACGTCGGAATCCTGATCACCCAAAAAATGGTGTGCAATAGCACACGAAAATCGTCAAAATGAGGCGTATGCTCGCTCCGGGGCTCGTTTGACCTTCCAAATGGCCCAGAAAACCCGTGATGGCCAACCGTATGCATAGACAACGTCTTGACGGACGTCCACGAACAAATTTGGCATTTTTGACGTCGTAATCCTGATCACCCAAAAAATGGTGTGCAATAGCACACGAAAATCATCAAAATGAGGCGTATGCTCGCTCCGGGGCTCGTTTGACCTTCCAAACGGCCCAGAAAACCCGTGATGGCCAACCGTATGCATAGACAACGTCTTGTAGGACGTCCACGAACAAATTTGGCATTTTTAACGTCGGAATCCTGATCACCCAAAAAATGGTGTGCAATAGCACACGAAAATCGTCAAAATGAGGCGTATGCTCGCTCCGGGGCTCGTTTGACCTTCCAAATGGCCCAGAAAACCCGTGATGGCCAACCGTATGCACAGACAACGTCTTGACAGACGTCCACGAACAAATTTGGCATTTTTGACATTGGAATCCTGATCACCCAAAAAATGGTGTGCAATAGCACACGAAAATCGTCAAAATGAGGCGTATGCTCGCTCCGGGGCTCGTTTGACCTTCCAAATGGCCCAGAAAACCCGTGATGGCCAACCGTATGCATAGACAACGTCTTGACGGACGTCCACGAACAAATTTGGCATTTTTGACGTCGGAATCCCGATCACCCAAAAAATGGTGTGCAATAGCACACGAAAATCGTCAAAATGAGGCGTATGCTCGCTCCGGGGCTCGTTTGACCTTCCAAACGGCCCAGAAAACCCGTGATGGCCAACCGTATGCATAGACAACGTCTTGAAGGACGTCCACGAACAAATTTGGCATTTTTGACGTCGGAATCCTGATCACCCAAAAAATGGTGTGCAATAGCACACGAAAATCGTCAAAATGAGGCGTATGCTCGCTCCGGGGCTCGTTTGACCTTCCAAATGGCCCAGAAAACCAGTGATGGCCAACCGTATGCATAGACAACGTCTTGACGGACGTCCACGAACAAATTTGACATTTTTGACGTCGGAATCCTGATCACCCAAAAAATGGTGTGCAATAGCACACGAAAATCATCAAAATGAGGCGTATGCTCGCTCCGGGGCTCGTTTGACCTTCCAAATGGCCCAGAAAACCCATGATGGCCAACCGTATGCATAGACAACGTCTTGACGGACGTCCACGAACAAATTTGGCATTTTTGACGTCGGAATCCCGATCACCCAAAAAATGGTGTGCAATAGCACATGAAAATTGTCAAAATGAGGCGTATGCTCGCTCCGGGGCTCGTTTGACCTTCCAAATGGCCCAGAAAACCCGTGATGGCCAACCGTATGCATAGACAACGTCTTGACGGACGTCCACGAACAAATTTGGCATTTTTGACGTCGGAATCCTGATCACCCAAAAAATGGTGTGCAATAGCACACGAAAATCATCAAAATGAGGCGTATGCTCGCTCCGGGGCTCGTTTGACCTTCCAAACGGCCCAGAAAACCCGTGATGGCCAACCGTATGCATAGACAACGTCTTGTAGGACGTCCACGAACAAATTTGGCATTTTTAACGTCGGAATCCTGATCACCCAAAAAATGGTGTGCAATAGCACACGAAAATCGTCAAAATGAGGCGTATGCTCGCTCCGGGGCTCGTTTGACCTTCCAAATGGCCCAGAAAACCCGTGATGGCCAACCGTATGCATAGACAACGTCTTGACGGACGTCCACGAACAAATTTGGCATTTTTGACATTGGAATCCTGATCACCCAAAAAATGGTGTGCAATAGCACACGAAAATCGTCAAAATGAGGCGTATGCTCGCTCTGGGGCTCGTTTGACCTTCCAAATGGCCCAGAAAACCCGTGATGGCCAACCGTATGCATAGACAACGTCTTGACGGACGTCCACGAACAAATTTGGCATTTTTGACGTCGGAATCCCGATCACCCAAAAAATGGTGTGCAATAGCACACGAAAATCGTCAAAATGAGGCGTATGCTCGCTCCGGGGCTCGTTTGACCTTCCAAACGGCCCAGAAAACCCGTGATGGCCAACCGTATGCATAGACAACGTCTTGAAGGACGTCCACGAACAAATTTGGCATTTTTGACGTCGGAATCCTGATCACCCAAAAAATGGTGTGCAATAGCACACGAAAATCGTCAAAATGAGGCGTATGCTCGCTCCGGGGCTCGTTTGACCTTCCAAATGGCCCAGAAAACCAGTGATGGCCAACCGTATGCATAGACAACGTCTTGACGGACGTCCACGAACAAATTTGACATTTTTGACGTCGGAATCCTGATCACCCAAAAAATGGTGTGCAATAGCACACGAAAATCATCAAAATGAGGCGTATGCTCGCTCCGGGGCTCGTTTGACCTTCCAAATGGCCCAGAAAACCCATGATGGCCAACCGTATGCATAGACAACGTCTTGACGGACGTCCACGAACAAATTTGGCATTTTTGACGTCGGAATCCCGATCACCCAAAAAATGGTGTGCAATAGCACATGAAAATTGTCAAAATGAGGCGTATGCTCGCTCCGGGGCTCGTTTGACCTTCCAAATGGCCCAGAAAACCCGTGATGGCCAACCGTATGCATAGACAACGTCTTGACGGACGTCCACGAACAAATTTTGCATTTTTGACGTCGAAATCCTGATCACCCAAAAAATGGTGTGCAATAGCACACGAAAATCATCAAAATGAGGCGTATGCTCGCTCCGGGGCTCGTTTGACCTTCCAAACGGCCCAGAAAACCCGTGATGGCCAACCGTATGCATAGACAACGTCTTGTAGGACGTCCACGAACAAATTTGGCATTTTTAACGTCGGAATCCTGATCACCCAAAAAATGGTGTGCAATAGCACACGAAAATCGTCAAAATGAGGCGTATGCTCGCTCCGGGGCTCGTTTGACCTTCCAAATGGCCCAGAAAACCCGTGATGGCCAACCGTATGCATAGACAACGTCTTGACGGACGTCCACGAACAAATTTGGCATTTTTGACATTGGAATCCTGATCACCCAAAAAATGGTGTGCAATAGCACACGAAAATCGTCAAAATGAGGCGTATGCTCGCTCCGGGGCTCGTTTGACCTTCCAAATGGCCCAGAAAACCCGTGATGGCCAACCGTATGCATAGACAACGTCTTGACGGACGTCCACGAACAAATTTGGCATTTTTGACGTCGGAATCCCGATCACCCAAAAAATGGTGTGCAATAGCACACGAAAATCGTCAAAATGAGGCGTATGCTCGCTCCGGGGCTCGTTTGACCTTCCAAACGGCCCAGAAAACCCGTGATGGCCAACCGTATGCATAGACAACGTCTTGAAGGACGTCCACGAACAAATTTGGCATTTTTGACGTCGGAATCCTGATCACCCAAAAAATGGTGTGCAATAGCACACGAAAATCGTCAAAATGAGGCGTATGCTCGCTCCGGGGCTCGTTTGACCTTCCAAATGGCCCAGAAAACCCGTGATGGCCAACCGTATGCATAGACAACGTCTTGACGGACGTCCACGAACAAATTTGACATTTTTGACGTCGGAATCCTGATCACCCAAAAAATGGTGTGCAATAGCACACGAAAATCATCAAAATGAGGCGTATGCTCGCTCCGGGGCTCGTTTGACCTTCCAAATGGCCCAGAAAACCCGTGATGGCCAACCGTATGCATAGACAACGTCTTGACGGACGTCCACGAACAAATTTGGCATTTTTGACGTCGGAATCCCGATCACCCAAAAAATGGTGTGCAATAGCACATGAAAATTGTCAAAATGAGGCGTATGCTCGCTCCGGGGCTCGTTTGACCTTCCAAATGGCCCAGAAAACCCGTGATGGCCAACCGTATGCATAGACAACGTCTTGACGGACGTCCACGAACAAATTTGGCATTTTTGACGTCGGAATCCTGATCACCCAAAAAATGGTGTGCAATAGCACACGAAAATCATCAAAATGAGGCGTATGCTCGCTCCGGGGCTCGTTTGACCTTCCAAACGGCCTAGAAAACCCGTGATGGCCAACCGTATGCATAGACAACGTCTTGTAGGACGTCCACGAACAAATTTGGCATTTTTAACGTCGGAATCCTGATCACCCAAAAAATGGTGTGCAATAGCACACGAAAATCGTCAAAATGAGGCGTATGCTCGCTCCGGGGCTCGTTTGACCTTCCAAATGGCCCAGAAAACCCGTGATGGCCAACCGTATGCATAGACAACGTCTTGACGGACGTCCACGAACAAATTTGGCATTTTTGACATTGGAATCCTGATCACCCAAAAAATGGTGTGCAATAGCACACGAAAATCGTCAAAATGAGGCGTATGCTCGCTCCGGGGCTCGTTTGACCTTCCAAATGGCCCAGAAAACCCGTGATGGCCAACCGTATGCATAGACAACGTCTTGACGGACGTCCACGAACAAATTTGGCATTTTTGACGTCGGAATCCCGATCACCCAAAAAATGGTGTGCAATAGCACACGAAAATCGTCAAAATGAGGCGTATGCTCGCTCCGGGGCTCGTTTGACCTTCCAAACGGCCCAGAAAACCCGTGATGGCCAACCGTATGCATAGACAACGTCTTGAAGGACGTCCACGAACAAATTTGGCATTTTTGACGTCGGAATCCTGATCACCCAAAAAATGGTGTGCAATAGCACACGAAAATCATCAAAATGAGGCGTATGCTCGCTCCGGGGCTCGTTTGACCTTCCAAATGGCCCAGAAAACCCGTGATGGCCAACCGTATGCATAGACAACGTCTTGACGGACGTCCACGAACAAATTTGACATTTTTGACGTCGGAATCCTGATCACCCAAAAAATGGTGTGCAATAGCACACGAAAATCATCAAAATGAGGCGTATGCTCGCTCCGGGGCTCGTTTGACCTTCCAAATGGCCCAGAAAACCCGTGATGGCCAACCGTATGCATAGAAAACGTCTTGACGGACGTCCACGAACAAATTTGGCATTTTTGACGTCGGAATCCCGATCACCCAAAAAATGGTGTGCAATAGCACATGAAAATTGTCAAAATGAGGCGTATGCTCGCTCCGGGGCTCGTTTGACCTTCCAAATGGCCCAGAAAACCCGTGATGGCCAACCGTATGCATAGACAACGTCTTGACGGACGTCCACGAACAAATTTGGCATTTTTGACGTCGGAATCCTGATCACCCAAAAAATGGTGTGCAATAGCACACGAAAATCATCAAAATGAGGCGTATGCTCGCTCCGGGGCTCGTTTGACCTTCCAAACGGCCCAGAAAACCCGTGATGGCCAACCGTATGCATAGACAACGTCTTGTAGGACGTCCACGAACAAATTTGGCATTTTTAACGTCGGAATCCTGATCACCCAAAAAATGGTGTGCAATAGCACACGAAAATCGTCAAAATGAGGCGTATGCTCGCTCCGGGGCTCGTTTGACCTTCCAAATGGCCCAGAAAACCCGTGATGGCCAACCGTATGCATAGACAACGTCTTGACGGACGTCCACGAACAAAATTGGCATTTTTGACATTGGAATCCTGATCACCCAAAAAATGGTGTGCAATAGCACACGAAAATCGTCAAAATAAGGCGTATGCTCGCTCCGGGGCTCGTTTGACCTTCCAAATGGCCCAGAAAACCCGTGATGGCCAACCGTATGCATAGACAACGTCTTGACGGACGTCCACGAACAAATTTGGCATTTTTGACGTCGGAATCCCGATCACCCAAAAAATGGTGTGCAATAGCACACGAAAATCGTCAAAATGAGGCGTATGCTCGCTCCGGGGCTCGTTTGACCTTCCAAACGGCCCAGAAAACCCGTGATGGCCAACCGTATGCATAGACAACGTCTTGAAGGACGTCCACGAACAAATTTGGCATTTTTGAAGTCGGAATCCTGATCACCCAAAAAATGGTGTGCAATAGCACACGAAAATCGTCAAAATGAGGCGTATGCTCGCTCCGGGGCTCGTTTGACCTTCCAAATGGCCCAGAAAACCCGTGATGGCCAACCGTATGCATAGACAACGTCTTGACGGACGTCCACGAACAAATTTGACATTTTTGACGTCGGAATCCTGATCACCCAAAAAATGGTGTGCAATAGCACACGAAAATCATCAAAATGAGGCGTATGCTCGCTCCGGGGCTCGTTTGACCTTCCAAATGGCCCAGAAAACCCGTGATGGCCAACCGTATGCATAGACAACGTCTTGACGGACGTCCACGAACAAATTTGGCATTTTTGACGTCGCAATCCCGATCACCCAAAAAATGGTGTGCAATAGCACATGAAAATTGTCAAAATGAGGCGTATGCTCGCTCCGGGGCTCGTTTGACCTTCCAAATGGCCCAGAAAACCCGTGATGGCCAACCGTATGCATAGACAACGTCTTGACGGACGTCCACGAACAAATTTGGCATTTTTGACGTCGGAATCCTGATCACCCAAAAAATGGTGTGCAATAGCACACGAAAATCATCAAAATGAGGCGTATGCTCGCTCCGGGGCTCGTTTGACCTTCCAAACGGCCTAGAAAACCCGTGATGGCCAACCGTATGCATAGACAACGTCTTGTAGGACGTCCACGAACAAATTTGGCATTTTTAACGTCGGAATCCTGATCACCCAAAAAATGGTGTGCAATAGCACACGAAAATCGTCAAAATGAGGCGTATGCTCGCTCCGGGGCTCGTTTGACCTTCCAAATGGCCCAGAAAACCCGTGATGGCCAACCGTATGCATAGACAACGTCTTGACGGACGTCCACGAACAAATTTGGCATTTTTGACATTGGAATCCTGATCACCCAAAAAATGGTGTGCAATAGCACACGAAAATCGTCAAAATGAGGCGTATGCTCGCTCCGGGGCTCGTTTGACCTTCCAAATGGCCCAGAAAACCCGTGATGGCCAACCGTATGCATAGACAACGTCTTGACGGACGTCCACGAACAAATTTGGCATTTTTGACGTCGGAATCCCGATCACCCAAAAAATGGTGTGCAATAGCACACGAAAATCGTCAAAATGAGGCGTATGCTCGCTCCGGGGCTCGTTTGACCTTCCAAACGGCCCAGAAAACCCGTGATGGCCAACCGTATGCATAGACAACGTCTTGAAGGACGTCCACGAACAAATTTGGCATTTTTGACGTCGGAATCCTGATCACCCAGAAAATGGTGTGCAATAGCACACGAAAATCGTCAAAATGAGGCGTATGCTCGCTCCGGGGCTCGTTTGACCTTCCAAACGGCCCAGAAAACCCGTGATGGCCAACCGTATGCATAGACAACGTCTTGACGGACGTCCACGAACAAATTTTACATTTTTGACGTCGGAATCCTGATCACCCAAAAAATGGTGTGCAATAGCACACGAAAATCATCAAAATGAGGCGTATGCTCGCTCCGGGGCTCGTTTGACCTTCCAAATGGCCCAGAAAACCCGTGATGGCCAACCGTATGCATAGACAACGTCTTGACGGACGTCCACGAACAAATTTGGCATTTTTGACGTCGGAATCCCGATCACCCAAAAAATGGTGTGCAATAGCACATGAAAATTGTCAAAATGAGGCGTATGCTCGCTCCGGGGCTCGTTTGACCTTCCAAATGGCCCAGAAAACCCGTGATGGCCAACCGTATGCATAGACAACGTCTTGACGGACGTCCACGAACAAATTTGGCATTTTTGACGTCGGAATCCTGATCACCCAAAAAATGGTGTGCAATAGCACACGAAAATCATCAAAATGAGGCGTATGCTCGCTCCGGGGCTCGTTTGACCTTCCAAACGGCCCAGAAAACCCGTGATAGCCAACCGTATGCATAGACAACGTCTTGTAGGACGTCCACGAACAAATTTGGCATTTTTAACGTCGGAATCCTGATCACCCAAAAAATGGTGTGCAATAGCACACGAAAATCGTCAAAATGAGGCGTATGCTCGCTCCGGGGCTCGTTTGACCTTCCAAATGGCCCAGAAAACCCGTGATGGCCAACCGTATGCATAGACAACGTCTTGACGGACGTCCACGAACAAATTTGGCATTTTTGACATTGGAATCCTGATCGCCCAAAAAATGGTGTGCAATAGCACACGAAAATCGTCAAAATGAGGCGTATGCTCGCTCCGGGGCTCGTTTGACCTTCCAAATGGCCCAGAAAACCCGTGATGGCCAACCGTATGCATAGACAACGTCTTGACGGACGTCCACGAACAAATTTGGCATTTTTGACGTCGGAATCCCGATCACCCAAAAAATGGTGTGCAATAGCACACGAAAATCGTCAAAATGAGGCGTATGCTCGCTCCGGGGCTCGTTTGACCTTCCAAACGGCCCAGAAAACCCGTGATGGCCAACCGTATGCATAGACAACGTCTTGAAGGACGTCCACGAACAAATTTGGCATTTTTGACGTCGGAATCCTGATCACCCAAAAAATGGTGTGCAATAGCACACGAAAATCGTCAAAATGAGGCGTATGCTCGCTCCGGGGCTCGTTTGACCTTCCAAATGGCCCAGAAAACCCGTGATGGCCAACTGTATGCATAGACAACGTCTTGACGGACGTCCACGAACAAATTTGACATTTTTGACGTCGAAATCCTGATCACCCAAAAAATGGTGTGCAATAGCACACGAAAATCATCAAAATGAGGCGTATGCTCGCTCCGGGGCTCGTTTGACCTTCCAAATGGCCCAGAAAACCCGTGATGGCCAACCGTATGCATAGACAACGTCTTGACGGACGTCCACGAACAAATTTGGCATTTTTGACGTCGGAATCCCGATCACCCAAAAAATGGTGTGCAATAGCACATGAAAATTGTCAAAATGAGGCGTATGCTCGCTCCGGGGCTCGTTTGACCTTCCAAATGGCCCAGAAAACCCGTGATGGCCAACCGTATGCATAGACAACGTCTTGACGGACGTCCACGAACAAATTTGGCATTTTTGACGTCGGAATCCTGATCACCCAAAAAATGGTGTGCAATAGCACACGAAAATCATCAAAATAAGGCGTATGCTCGCTCCGGGGCTCGTTTGACCTTCCAAACGGCCCAGAAAACCCGTGATGGCCAACCGTATGCATAGACAACGTCTTGTAGGACGTCCACGAACAAATTTGGCATTTTTAACGTCGGAATCCTGATCACCCAAAAAATGGTGTGCAATAGCACACGAAAATCGTCAAAATGAGGCGTATGCTCGCTCCGGGGCTCGTTTGACCTTCCAAATGGCCCAGAAAACCCGTGATGGCCAACCGTATGCATAGACAACGTCTTGACGGACGTCCACGAACAAATTTGGCATTTTTGACATTGGAATCCTGATCACCCAAAAAATGGTGTGCAATAGCACACGAAAATCGTCAAAATGAGGCGTATGCTCGCTCCGGGGCTTGTTTGACCTTTCAAATGGCCCAGAAAACCCGTGATGGCCAACCGTATGCATAGACAACGTCTTGACGGACGTCCACGAACAAATTTGGCATTTTTGACGTCGGAATCCCGATCACCCAAAAAATGGTGTGCAATAGCACACGAAAATCGTCAAAATGAGGCGTATGCTCGCTCCGGGGCTCGTTTGACCTTCCAAACGGCCCAAAAAACCCGTGATGGCCAACCGTATGCATAGACAACGTCTTGAAGGACGTCCACGAACAAATTTGGCATTTTTGACGTCGGAATCCTGATCACCCAAAAAATGGTGTGCAATAGCACACGAAAATCGTCAAAATGAGGCGTATGCTCGCTCCGGGGCTCGTTTGACCTTCCAAATGGCCCAGAAAACCCGTGATGGCCAACCGTATGCATAGACAACGTCTTGACGGACGTCCACGAACAAATTTGACATTTTTGACGTCGGAATCCTGATCACCCAAAAAATGGTGTGCAATAGCACACGAAAAT
This sequence comes from Solanum lycopersicum, assembly GCF_036512215.1. Taxonomy (NCBI): domain Eukaryota; kingdom Viridiplantae; phylum Streptophyta; class Magnoliopsida; order Solanales; family Solanaceae; genus Solanum; species Solanum lycopersicum. The sequence goes on along the minus strand of NC_090802.1, from coordinate 4,766,558 downwards.
CATCAAAATGAGGCGTATGCTCGCTCCGGGGCTCGTTTGACCTTCCAAATGGCCCAGAAAACCCGTGATGGCCAACCGTATGCATAGACAACGTCTTGACGGACGTCCACGAACAAATTTGGCATTTTTGACGTCGGAATCCCGATCACCCAAAAAATGGTGTGCAATAGCACATGAAAATTGTCAAAATGAGGCGTATGCTCGCTCCGGGGCTCGTTTGACCTTCCAAATGGCCCAGAAAACCCGTGATGGCCAACCGTATGCATAGACAACGTCTTGACGGACGTCCACGAACAAATTTGGCATTTTTGACGTCGAAATCCTGATCACCCAAAAAATGGTGTGCAATAGCACACGAAAATCATCAAAATGAGGCGTATGCTCGCTCCGGGGCTCGTTTGACCTTCCAAACGGCCCAGAAAACCCGTGATGGCCAACCGTATGCATAGACAACGTCTTGTAGGACGTCCACGAACAAATTTGGCATTTTTAACATCGGAATCCTGATCACCCAAAAAATGGTGTGCAATAGCACACGAAAATCGTCAAAATGAGGCGTATGCTCGCTCCGGGGCTCGTTTGACCTTCCAAATGGCCCAGAAAACCCGTGATGGCCAACCGTATGCATAGACAACGTCTTGACGGACGTCCACGAACAAATTTGGCATTTTTGACATTGGAATCCTGATCACCCAAAAAATGGTGTGCAATAGCACACGAAAATCGTCAAAATGAGGCGTATGCTCGCTCCGGGGCTCGTTTGACCTTCCAAATGGCCCAGAAAACCCGTGATGGCCAACCGTATGCATAGACAACGTCTTGACGGACGTCCACGAACAAATTTGGCATTTTTGACGTCGGAATCCCGATCACCCAAAAAATGGTGTGCAATAGCACACGAAAATCGTCAAAATGAGGCGTATGCTCGCTCCGGGGCTCGTTTGACCTTCCAAACGGCCCAGAAAACCCGTGATGGCCAACCGTATGCATAGACAACGTCTTGAAGGACGTCCACGAACAAATTTGGCATTTTTGACGTCGGAATCCTGATCACCCAAAAAATGGTGTGCAATAGCACACGAAAATCGTCAAAATGAGGCGTATGCTCGCTCCGGGGCTCGTTTGACCTTCCAAATGGCCCAGAAAACCCGTGATGGCCAACCGTATGCATAGACAACGTCTTGACGGACGTCCACGAACAAATTTGACATTTTTGACGTCGGAATCCTGATCACCCAAAAAATGGTGTGCAATAGCACACGAAAATCATCAAAATGAGGCGTATGCTCGCTTCGGGGCTCGTTTGACCTTCCAAATGGCCCAGAAAACCCGTGATGGCCAACCGTATGCATAGACAACGTCTTGACGGACGTCCACGAACAAATTTGGCATTTTTGACGTCGGAATCCCGATCACCCAAAAAATGGTGTGCAATAGCACATGAAAATTGTCAAAATGAGGCGTATGCTCGCTCCGGGGCTCGTTTGACCTTCCAAATGGCCCAGAAAACCCGTGATGGCCAACCGTATGCATAGACAACGTCTTGACGGACGTCCACGAACAAATTTGGCATTTTTGACGTCGGAATCCTGATCACCCAAAAAATGGTGTGCAATAGCACACGAAAATCATCAAAATGAGGCGTATGCTCGCTCCGGGGCTCGTTTGACCTTCCAAACGGCCCAGAAAACCCGTGATGGCCAACCGTATGCATAGACAACGTCTTGTAGGACGTCCACGAACAAATTTGGCATTTTTAACGTCGGAATCCTGATCACCCAAAAAATGGTGTGCAATAGCACACGAAAATCGTCAAAATGAGGCGTATGCTCGCTCCGGGGTTCGTTTGACCTTCCAAATGGCCCAGAAAACCCGTGATGGCCAACCGTATGCATAGACAACGTCTTGACGGACGTCCACGAACAAATTTGGCATTTTTGACATTGGAATCCTGATCACCCAAAAAATGGTGTGCAATAGCACACGAAAATCGTCAAAATGAGGCGTATGCTCGCTCCGGGGCTCGTTTGACCTTCCAAATGGCCCAGAAAACCCGTGATGGCCAACCGTATGCATAGACAACGTCTTGACGGACGTCCACGAACAAATTTGGCATTTTTGACGTCGGAATCCCGATCACCCAAAAAATGGTGTGCAATAGCACACGAAAATCGTCAAAATGAGGCGTATGCTCGCTCCGGGGCTCGTTTGACCTTCCAAACGGCCCAGAAAACCCGTGATGGCCAACCGTATGCATAGACAACGTCTTGAAGGACGTCCACGAACAAATTTGGCATTTTTGACGTTGGAATCCTGATCACCCAAAAAATGGTGTGCAATAGCACACGAAAATCGTCAAAATGAGGCGTATGCTCGCTCCGGGGCTCGTTTGACCTTCCAAATGGCCCAGAAAACCCGTGATGGCCAACCGTATGCATAGACAACGTCTTGACGGACGTCCACGAACAAATTTGACATTTTTGACGTCGGAATCCTGATCACCCAAAAAATGGTGTGCAATAGCACACGAAAATCATCAAAATGAGGCGTATGCTCGCTTCGGGGCTCGTTTGACCTTCCAAATGGCCCAGAAAACCCGTGATGGCCAACCGTATGCATAGACAACGTCTTGACGGACGTCCACGAACAAATTTGGCATTTTTGACGTCGGAATCCCGATCACCCAAAAAATGGTGTGCAATAGCACATGAAAATTGTCAAAATGAGGCGTATGCTCGCTCCGGGGCTCGTTTGACCTTCCAAATGGCCCAGAAAACCCGTGATGGCCAACCGTATGCATAGACAACGTCTTGACGGACGTCCACGAACAAATTTGGCATTTTTGACGTCGGAATCCTGATCACCCAAAAAATGGTGTGCAATAGCACACGAAAATCATCAAAATGAGGCGTATGCTCGCTCCGGGGCTCGTTTGACCTTCCAAACGGCCCAGAAAACCCGTGATGGCCAACCGTATGCATAGACAACGTCTTGTAGGACGTCCACGAACAAATTTGGCATTTTTAACGTCGGAATCCTGATCACCCAAAAAATGGTGTGCAATAGCACACGAAAATCGTCAAAATGAGGCGTATGCTCGCTCCGGGGTTCGTTTGACCTTCCAAATGGCCCAGAAAACCCGTGATGGCCAACCGTATGCATAGACAACGTCTTGACGGACGTCCACGAACAAATTTGGCATTTTTGACATTGGAATCCTGATCACCCAAAAAATGGTGTGCAATAGCACACGAAAATCGTCAAAATGAGGCGTATGCTCGCTCCGGGGCTCGTTTGACCTTCCAAATGGCCCAGAAAACCCGTGATGGCCAACCGTATGCATAGACAACGTCTTGACGGACGTCCACGAACAAATTTGGCATTTTTGACGTCGGAATCCCGATCACCCAAAAAATGGTGTGCAATAGCACACGAAAATCGTCAAAATGAGGCGTATGCTCGCTCCGGGGCTGGTTTGACCTTCCAAACGGCCCAGAAAACCCGTGATGGCCAACCGTATGCATAGACAACGTCTTGAAGGACGTCCACGAACAAATTTGGCATTTTTGACGTCGGAATCCTGATCACCCAAAAAATGGTGTGCAATAGCACACGAAAATCGTCAAAATGAGGCGTATGCTCGCTCCGGGGCTCGTTTGACCTTCCAAATGGCCCAGAAAACCCGTGATGGCCAACCGTATGCATAGACAACGTCTTGACGGACGTCCACGAACAAATTTGACATTTTTGACGTCGGAATCCTGATCACCCAAAAAATGGTGTGCAATAGCACACGAAAATCCTCAAAATGAGGCGTATGCTCGCTCCGGGGCTCGTTTGACCTTCCAAATGGCCCAGAAAACCCGTGATGGCCAACCGTATGCATAGACAACGTCTTGACGGACGTCCACGAACAAATTTGGCATTTTTGACGTCGGAATCCCGATCACCCAAAAAATGGTGTGCAATAGCACATGAAAATTGTCAAAATGAGGCGTATGCTCGCTCCGGGGCTCGTTTGACCTTCCAAATGGCCCAGAAAACCCGTGATGGCCAACCGTATGCATAGACAACGTCTTGACGGACGTCCACGAACAAATTTGGCATTTTTGACGTCGGAATCCTGATCACCCAAAAAATGGTGTGCAATAGCACACGAAAATCATCAAAATGAGGCGTATGCTCGCTCCGGGGCTCGTTTGACCTTCCAAACGGCCCAGAAAACCCGTGATGGCCAACCGTATGCATAGACAACGTCTTGTAGGACGTCCACGAACAAATTTGGCATTTTTAACGTCGGAATCCTGATCACCCAAAAAATGGTGTGCAATAGCACACGAAAATCGTCAAAATGAGGCGTATGCTCGCTCCGGGGCTCGTTTGACCTTCCAAATGGCCCAGAAAACCCGTGATGGCCAACCGTATGCATAGACAACGTCTTGAAGGACGTCCACGGACAAATTTGGCATTTTTGACGTCGGAATCCTGATCACCCAAAAAATGGTGTGCAATAGCACACGAAAATCGTCAAAATGAGGCGTATGCTCGCTCCGGGGCTCGTTTGACCTTCCAAATGGCCCAGAAAACCCGTGATGGCCAACCGTATGCATAGACAACGTCTTGACGGACGTCCACGAACAAATTTGACATTTTTGACGTCGGAATCCTGATCACCCAAAAAATGGTGTGCAATAGCACACGAAAATCATCAAAATGAGGCGTATGCTCGCTCCGGGGCTCGTTTGACCTTCCAAATGGCCCAGAAAACCCGTGATGGCCAACCGTATGCATAGACAACGTCTTGACGGACGTCCACGAACAAATTTGGCATTTTTGACGTCGGAATCCCGATCACCCAAAAAATGGTGTGCAATAGCACATGAAAATTGTCAAAATGAGGCGTATGCTCGCTCCGGGGCTCGTTTGACCTTCCAAATGGCCCAGAAAACCCGTGATGGCCAACCGTATGCATAGACAACGTCTTGACGGACGTCCACGAACAAATTTGGCATTTTTGACGTCGGAATCCTGATCACCCAAAAAATGGTGTGCAATAGCACACGAAAATCATCAAAATGAGGCGTATGCTCGCTCCGGGGCTCGTTTGACCTTCCAAACGGCCCAGAAAACCCGTGATGGCCAACCGTATGCATAGACAACGTCTTGTAGGACGTCCACGAACAAATTTGGCATTTTTAACGTCGGAATCCTGATCACCCAAAAAATGGTGTGCAATAGCACACGAAAATCGTCAAAATGAGGCGTATGCTCGCTCCGGGGCTCGTTTGACCTTCCAAATGGCCCAGAAAACCCGTGATGGCCAACCGTATGCATAGACAACGTCTTGACGGACGTCCACGAACAAATTTGGCATTTTTGACATTGGAATCCTGATCACCCAAAAAATGGTGTGCAATAGCACACGAAAATCGTCAAAATGAGGCGTATGCTCGCTCCGGGGCTCGTTTGACCTTCCAAATGGCCCAGAAAACCCGTGATGGCCAACCGTATGCATAGACAACGTCTTGACGGACGTCCACGAACAAATTTGGCATTTTTGACGTCGGAATCCCGATCACCCAAAAAATGGTGTGCAATAGCACACGAAAATCGTCAAAATGAGGCGTATGCTCGCTCCGGGGCTCGTTTGACCTTCCAAACGGCCCAGAAAACCCGTGATGGCCAACCGTATGCATAGACAACGTCTTGAAGGACGTCCACGAACAAATTTGGCATTTTTGACGTCGGAATCCTGATCACCCAAAAAATGGTGTGCAATAGCACACGAAAATCGTCAAAATGAGGCGTATGCTCGCTCCGGGGCTCGTTTGACCTTCCAAATGGCCCAGAAAACCCGTGATGGCCAACCGTATGCATAGACAACGTCTTGACGGACGTCCACGAACAAATTTGACATTTTTGACGTCGGAATCCTGATCACCCAAAAAATGGTGTGCAATAGCACACGAAAATCATCAAAATGAGGCGTATGCTCGCTCCGGGGCTCGTTTGACCTTCCAAATGGCCCAGAAAACCCGTGATGGCCAACCGTATGCATAGACAACGTCTTGACGGACGTCCACGAACAAATTTGGCATTTTTGACGTCGGAATCCCGATCACCCAAAAAATGGTGTGCAATAGCACATGAAAATTGTCAAAATGAGGCGTATGCTCGCTCCGGGGCTCGTTTGACCTTCCAAATGGCCCAGAAAACCCGTGATGGCCAACCGTATGCATAGACAACGTCTTGACGGACGTCCACGAACAAATTTGGCATTTTTGACGTCGGAATCCTGATCACCCAAAAAATGGTGTGCAATAGCACACGAAAATCATCAAAATGAGGCGTATGCTCGCTCCGGGGCTCGTTTGACCTTCCAAACGGCCCAGAAAACCCGTGATGGCCAACCGTATGCATAGACAACGTCTTGTAGGACGTCCACGAACAAATTTGACATTTTTAACGTCGGAATCCTGATCACCCAAAAAATGGTGTGCAATAGCACACGAAAATCGTCAAAATGAGGCGTATGCTCGCTCCGGGGCTCGTTTGACCTTCCAAATGGCCCAGAAAACCCGTAATGGCCAACCGTATGCATAGACAACGTCTTGACGGACGTCCACGAACAAATTTGGCATTTTTGACATTGGAATCCTGATCACCCAAAAAATGGTGTGCAATAGCACACGAAAATCGTCAAAATGAGGCGTATGCTCGCTCCGGGGCTCGTTTGACCTTCCAAATGGCCCAGAAAACCCGTGATGGCCAACCGTATGCATAGACAACGTCATGACGGACGTCCACGAACAAATTTGGCATTTTTGACGTCGGAATCCCGATCACCCAAAAAATGGTGTGCAATAGCACACGAAAATCGTCAAAATGAGGCGTATGCTCGCTCCGGGGCTCGTTTGACCTTCCAAACGGCCCAGAAAACCCGTGATGGCCAACCGTATGCATAGACAACGTCTTGACGGACGTCCACGAACAAATTTGGCATTTTTGACGTCGGAATCCTGATCACCCAAAAAATGGTGTGCAATAGCACACGAAAATCGTCAAAATGAGGCGTATGCTCGCTCCGGGGCTCGTTTGACCTTCCAAATGGCCCAGAAAACCCGTGATGGCCAACCGTATGCATAGACAACGTCTTGACGGACGTCCACGAACAAATATGACATTTTTGACGTCGGAATCCTGATCACCCAAAAAATGGTGTGCAATAGCACACGAAAATCATCAAAATGAGGCGTATGCTCGCTCCGGGGCTCGTTTGACCTTCCAAATGGCCCAGAAAACCCGTGATGGCCAACCGTATGCATAGACAACGTCTTGACGGACGTCCACGAACAAATTTGGCATTTTTGACGTCGGAATCCCGATCACCCAAAAAATGGTGTGCAATAGCACATGAAAATTGTCAAAATGAGGCGTATGCTCGCTCCGGGGCTCGTTTGACCTTCCAAATGGCCCAGAAAACCCGTGATGGCCAACCGTATGCATAGACAACGTCTTGACGGACGTCCACGAACAAATTTGGCATTTTTGACGTCGGAATCCTGATCACCCAAAAAATGGTGTGCAATAGCACACGAAAATCATCAAAATGAGGCGTATGCTCGCTCCGGGGCTCGTTTGACCTTCCAAACGGCCCAGAAAACCCGTGATGGCCAACCGTATGCATAGACAACGTCTTGTAGGACGTCCACGAACAAATTTGGCATTTTTAACGTCGGAATCCTGATCACCCAAAAAATGGTGTGCAATAGCACACGAAAATCGTCAAAATGAGGCGTATGCTCGCTCCGGGGCTCGTTTGACCTTCCAAATGGCCCAGAAAACCCGTGATGGCCAACCGTATGCATAGACAACGTCTTGACGGACGTCCACGAACAAATTTGGCATTTTTGACATTGGAATCCTGATCACCCAAAAAATGGTGTGCAATAGCACACGAAAATCGTCAAAATGAGGCGTATGCTCGCTCCGGGGCTCGTTTGACCTTCCAAATGGCCCAGAAAACCCGTGATGGCCAACCGTATGCATAGACAACGTCTTGACGGACGTCCACGAACAAATTTGGCATTTTTGACGTCGGAATCCCGATCACCCAAAAAATGGTGTGCAATAGCACACGAAAATCGTCAAAATGAGGCGTATGCTCGCTCCGGGGCTCGTTTGACCTTCCAAACGGCCCAGAAAACCCGTGATGGCCAACCGTATGCATAGACAACGTCTTGAAGGACGTCCACGAACAAATTTGGCATTTTTGACGTCGGAATCCTGATCACCCAAAAAATGGTGTGCAATAGCACACGAAAATCGTCAAAATGAGGCGTATGCTCGCTCCGGGGCTCGTTTGACCTTCCAAATGGCCCAGAAAACCCGTGATGGCCAACCGTATGCATAGACAACGTCTTGACGGACGTCCACGAACAAATTTGACATTTTTGACGTTGGAATCCTGATCACCCAAAAAATGGTGTGCAATAGCACACGAAAATCATCAAAATGAGGCGTATGCTCGCTCCGGGGCTCGTTTGACCTTCCAAATGGCCCAGAAAACCCGTGATGGCCAACCGTATGCATAGACAACGTCTTGACGGACGTCCACGAACAAATTTGGCATTTTTGACGTCGGAATCCTGATCACCCAAAAAATGGTGTGCAATAGCACACGAAAATCATCAAAATGAGGCGTATGCTCGCTCCGGGGCTCGTTTGACCTTCCAAACGGCCCAGAAAACCCGTGATGGCCAACCGTATGCATAGACAACGTCTTGTAGGACGTCCACGAACAAATTTGGCATTTTTAACGTCGGAATCCTGATCACCCAAAAAATGGTGTGCAATAGCACACGAAAATCGTCAAAATGAGGCGTATGCTCGCTCCGGGGCTTGTTTGACCTTCCAAATGGCCCAGAAAACCCGTGATGGCCAACCGTATGCATAGACAACGTCTTGACGGACGTCCACGAACAAATTTGGCATTTTTGACATTGGAATCCTGATCACCCAAAAAATGGTGTGCAATAGCACACGAAAATCGTCAAAATGAGGCGTATGCTCGCTCCGGGGCTCGTTTGACCTTCCAAATGGCCCAGAAAACCCGTGATGGCCAACCGTATGCATAGACAACGTCTTGACGGACGTCCACGAACAAATTTGGCATTTTTGACGTCGGAATCCCGATCACCCAAAAAATGGTGTGCAATAGCACACGAAAATCGTCAAAATGAGGCGTATGCTCGCTCCGGGGCTCGTTTGACCTTCCAAATGGCCCAGAAAACCCGTGATGGCCAACCGTATGCATAGACAACGTCTTGATGGACGTCCACGAACAAATTTGACATTTTTGACGTCGGAATCCTGATCACCCAAAAAATGGTGTGCAATAGCACACGAAAATCATCAAAATGAGGCGTATGCTCGCTCCGGGGCTCGTTTGACCTTCCAAATGGCCCAGAAAACCCGTGATGGCCAACCGTATGCATAGACAACGTCTTGACGGACGTCCACGAACAAATTTGGCATTTTTGACGTCGGAATCCCGATCACCCAAAAAATGGTGTGCAATAGCACATGAAAATTGTCAAAATGAGGCGTATGCTCGCTCCGGGGCTCGTTTGACCTTCCAAATGGCCCAGAAAACCCGTGATGGCCAACCGTATGCATAGACAACGTCTTGACGGACGTCCACGAACAAATTTGGCATTTTTGACGTCGGAATCCTGATCACCCAAAAAATGGTGTGCAATAGCACACGAAAATCATCAAAATGAGGCGTATGCTCGCTCCGGGGCTCGTTTGACCTTCCAAACGGCCCAGAAAACCCGTGATGGCCAACCGTATGCATAGACAACGTCTTGTAGGACGTCCACGAACAAATTTGGCATTTTTAACGTCGGAATCCTGATCACCCAAAAAATGGTGTGCAATAGCACACGAAAATCGTCAAAATGAGGCGTATGCTCGCTCCGGGGCTCGTTTGACCTTCCAAATGGCCCAGAAAACCCGTGATGGCCAACCGTATGCATAGACAACGTCTTGACGGACGTCCACGAACAAATTTGGCATTTTTGACATTGGAATCCTGATCACCCAAAAAATGGTGTGCAATAGCACACGAAAATCGTCAAAATGAGGCGTATGCTCGCTCCGGGGCTCGTTTGACCTTCCAAATGGCCCAGAAAACCCGTGATGGCCAACCGTATGCATAGACAACGTCTTGACGGACGTCCACGAACAAATTTGGCATTTTTGACATCGGAATCCCGATCACCCAAAAAATGGTGTGCAATAGCACACGAAAATCGTCAAAATGAGGCGTATGCTCGCTCCGGGGCTCGTTTGACCTTCCAAACGGCCCAGAAAACCCGTGATGGCCAACCGTATGCATAGACAACGTCTTGAAGGACGTCCACGAACAAATTTGGCATTTTTGACGTCGGAATCCTGATCACCCAAAAAATGGTGTGCAATAGCACACGAAAATCGTCAAAATGAGGCGTATGCTCGCTCCGGGGCTCGTTTGACCTTCCAAATGGCCCAGAAAACCCGTGATGGCCAACCGTATGCATAGACAACGTCTTGACGGACGTCCACGAACAAATTTGACATTTTTGACGTCGGAATCCTGATCACCCAAAAAATGGTGTGCAATAGCACACGAAAATCATCAAAATGAGGCGTATGCTCGCTCCGGGGCTCGTTTGACCTTCCAAATGGCCCAGAAAACCCGTGATGGCCAACCGTATGCATAGACAACGTCTTGACGGACGTCCACGAACAAATTTGGCATTTTTGACGTCGGAATCCCGATCACCCAAAAAATGGTGTGCAATAGCACATGAAAATTGTCAAAATGAGGCGTATGCTCGCTCCGGGGCTCGTTTGACCTTCCAAATGGCCCAGAAAACCCGTGATGGCCAACCGTATGCATAGACAACGTCTTGAAGGACGTCCACGAACAAATTTGGCATTTTTGACGTCGGAATCCTGATCACCCAAAAAATGGTGTGCAATAGCACACGAAAATCGTCAAAATGAGGCGTATGCTCGCTCCGGGGCTCGTTTGACCTTCCAAATGGCCCAGAAAACCCGTGATGGCAAACCGTATGCATAGACAACGTCTTGACGGACGTCCACGAACAAATTTGACATTTTTGACGTCGGAATCCTGATCACCCAAAAAATGGTGTGCAATAGCACACGAAAATCATCAAAATGAGGCGTATGCTCGCTCCGGGGCTCGTTTGACCTTCCAAATGGCCCAGAAAACCCGTGATGGCCAACCGTATGCATAGACAACGTCTTGACGGACGTCCACGAACAAATTTGGCATTTTTGACGTCGGAATCCCGATCACCCAAAAAATGGTGTGCAATAGCACATGAAAATTGTCAAAATGAGGCGTATGCTCGCTCCGGGGCTCGTTTGACCTTCCAAATGGCCCAGAAAACCCGTGATGGCCAACCGTATGCATAGACAACGTCTTGACGGACGTCCACGAACAAATTTGGCATTTTTGACGTCGGAATCCTGATCACCCAAAAAATGGTGTGCAATAGCACACGAAAATCATCAAAATGAGGCGTATGCTCGCTCCGGGGCTCGTTTGACCTTCCAAACGGCCCAGAAAACCCGTGATGGCCAACCGTATGCATAGACAACGTCTTATAGGACGTCCACGAACAAATTTGGCATTTTTAACGTCGGAATCCTGATCACCCAAAAAATGGTGTGCAATAGCACACGAAAATCGTCAAAATGAGGCGTATGCTCGCTCCGGGGCTCGTTTGACCTTCCAAATGGCCCAGAAAACCCGTGATGGCCAACCGTATGCATAGACAACGTCTTGACAGACGTCCACGAACAAATTTGGCATTTTTGACGTCGGAATCCCGATCACCCAAAAAATGGTGTGCAATAGCACACGAAAATCGTCAAAATGAGGCGTATGCTCGCTCTGGGGCTCGTTTGACCTTCCAAATGGCCCAGAAAACCCGTGATGGCAAACCGTATGCATAGACAACGTCTTGACGGACGTCCATGAACAAATTTGACATTTTTGACGTCGGAATCCTGATCACCCAAAAAATGGTGTGCAATAGCACACGAAAATCATCAAAATGAGGCGTATGCTCGCTCCGGGGCTCGTTTGACCTTCCAAATGGCCCAGAAAACCCGTGATGGCCAACCGTATGCATAGACAACGTCTTGACGGACGTCCACGAACAAATTTGGCATTTTTGACGTCGGAATCCCGATCACCCAAAAAATGGTGTGCAATAGCACATGAAAATTGTTAAAATGAGGCGTATGCTCGCTCCGGGGCTCGTTTGACCTTCCAAATGGCCCAGAAAACCCGTGATGGCCAACCGTATGCATAGACAACGTCTTGACGGACGTCCACGAACAAATTTGGCATTTTTGACGTCGGAATCCTGATCACCCAAAAAATGGTGTGCAATAGCACACGAAAATCATCAAAATGAGGCGTATGCTCGCTCCGGGGCTCGTTTGACCTTCCAAACGGCCCAGAAAACCCGTGATGGCCAACCGTATGCATAGACAACGTCTTGTAGGACGTCCACGAACAAATTTGGCATTTTTAACGTCGGAATCCTGATCACCCAAAAAATGGTGTGCAATAGCACACGAAAATCATCAAAATGAGGCGTATGCTCGCTCCGGGGCTCGTTTGACCTTCCAAACGGCCCAGAAAACCCGTGATGGCCAACCGTATGCATAGACAACGTCTTGTAGGACGTCCACGAACAAATTTGGCATTTTTAACGTCGGAATCCTGATCACCCAAAAAATGGTGTGCAATAGCACACGAAAATCGTCAAAATGAGGCGTATGCTCGCTCCGGGGCTCGTTTGACCTTCCAAATGGCCCAGAAAACCCGTGATGGCCAACCGTATGCATAGACAACGTCTTGACGGACGTCCACGAACAAATTTGGCATTTTTGACATTGGAATCCTGATCACCCAAAAAATGGTGTGCAATAGCACACGAAAATCGTCAAAATGAGGCGTATGCTCGCTCCGGGGCTCGTTTGACCTTCCAAATGGCCCAGAAAACCCGTGATGGCCAACCGTATGCATAGACAACGTCTTGACGGACGTCCACGAACAAATTTGGCATTTTTGACGTCGGAATCCCGATCACCCAAAAAATGGTGTGCAATAGCACACGAAAATCGTCAAAATGAGGCGTATGCTCGCTCCGGGGCTCGTTTGACCTTCCAAACGGCCCAGAAAACCCGTGATGGCCAACCGTATGCATAGACAACGTCTTGAAGGACGTCCACGAACAAATTTGGCATTTTTGACGTCGGAATCCTGATCACCCAAAAAATGGTGTGCAATAGCACACGAAAATCGTCAAAATGAGGCGTATGCTCGCTCCGGGGCTCGTTTGACCTTCCAAATGGCCCAGAAAACCCGTGATGGCCAACCGTATGCATAGACAACGTCTTGACGGATGTCCACGAACAAATTTGACATTTTTGACGTCGGAATCCTGATCACCCAAAAAATGGTGTGCAATAGCACACGAAAATCATCAAAATGAGGCGTATGCTCGCTCCGGGGCTCGTTTGACCTTCCAAATGGCCCAGAAAACCCGTGATGGCCAACCGTATGCATAGACAACGTCTTGACGGACGTCCACGAACAAATTTGGCATTTTTGACGTCGGAATCCCGATCACCCAAAAAATGGTGTGCAATAGCACATGAAAATTGTCAAAATGAGGCGTATGCTCGCTCCGGGGCTCGTTTGACCTTCCAAATGGCCCAGAAAACCCGTGATGGCCAACCGTATGCATAGACAACGTCTTGAAGGACGTCCACGAACAAATTTGGCATTTTTGACGTCGGAATCCTGATCACCCAAAAAATGGTGTGCAATAGCACACGAAAATCGTCAAAATGAGGCGTATGCTCGCTCCGGGGCTCGTTTGACCTTCCAAATGGCCCAGAAAACCCGTGATGGCAAACCGTATGCATAGACAACGTCTTGACGGACGTCCACGAACAAATTTGACATTTTTGACGTCGGAATCCTGATCACCCAAAAAATGGTGTGCAATAGCACACGAAAATCATCAAAATGAGGCGTATGCTCGCTCCGGGGCTCGTTTGACCTTCCAAATGACCCAGAAAACCCGTGATGGCCAACCGTATGCATAGACAACGTCTTGACGGACGTCCACGAACAAATTTGGCATTTTTGACGTCGGAATCCCGATCACCCAAAAAATGGTGTGCAATAGCACATGAAAATTGTCAAAATGAGGCGTATGCTCGCTCCGGGGCTCGTTTGACCTTCCAAATGGCCCAGAAAACCCGTGATGGCCAACCGTATGCATAGACAACGTCTTGACGGACGTCCACGAACAAATTTGGCATTTTTGACGTCGGAATCCTGATCACCCAAAAAATGGTGTGCAATAGCACACGAAAATCATCAAAATGAGGCGTATGCTCGCTCCGGGGCTCGTTTGACCTTCCAAACGGCCCAGAAAACCCGTGATGGCCAACCGTATGCATAGACAACGTCTTGTAGGACGTCCACGAACAAATTTGGCATTTTTAACGTCGGAATCCTGATCACCCAAAAAATGGTGTGCAATAGCACACGAAAATCGTCAAAATGAGGCGTATGCTCGCTCCGGGGCTCGTTTGACCTTCCAAATGGCCCAGAAAACCCGTGATGGCCAACCGTATGCATAGACAACGTCTTGACAGACGTCCACGAACAAATTTGGCATTTTTGACATTGGAATCCTGATCACCCAAAAAATGGTGTGCAATAGCACACGAAAATCGTCAAAATGAGGCGTATGCTCGCTCCGGGGCTCGTTTGACCTTCCAAATGGCCCAGAAAACCCGTGATGGCCAACCGTATGCATAGACAACGTCTTGACGGACGTCCACGAACAAATTTGGCATTTTTGACGTCGGAATCTTGATCACCCAAAAAATGGTGTGCAATAGCACACGAAAATCGTCAAAATGAGGCGTATGCTCGCTCCGGGGCTCGTTTGACCTTCCAAACGGCCCAGAAAACCCGTGATGGCCAACCGTATGCATAGACAACGTCTTGAAGGACGTCCACGAACAAATTTGGCATTTTTGACGTCGGAATCCTGATCACCCAAAAAATGGTGTGCAATAGCACACGAAAATCGTCAAAATGAGGCGTATGCTCGCTCCGGGGCTCGTTTGACCTTCCAAATGGCCCAGAAAACCCGTGATGGCCAACCGTATGCATAGACAACGTCTTGACGGACGTCCACGAACAAATTTGACATTTTTGACGTCGGAATCCTGATCACCCAAAAAATGGTGTGCAATAGCACACGAAAATCATCAAAATGAGGCGTATGCTCGCTCCGGGGCTCGTTTGACCTTCCAAATGGCCCAGAAAACCCGTGATGGCCAACCGTATGCATAGACAACGTCTTGACGGACGTCCACGAACAAATTTGGCATTTTTGACGTCGGAATCCCGATCACCCAAAAAATGGTGTGCAATAGCACATGAAAATTGTCAAAATGAGGCGTATGCTCGCTCCGGGGCTCGTTTGACCTTCCAAATGGCCCAGAAAACCCGTGATGGCCAACCGTATGCATAGACAACGTCTTGACGGACGTCCACGAACAAATTTGGCATTTTTGACGTCGGAATCCTGATCACCCAAAAAATTGTGTGCAATAGCACACGAAAATCATCAAAATGAGGCGTATGCTCGCTCCGGGGCTCGTTTGACCTTCCAAACGGCCCAGAAAACCCGTGATGGCCAACCGTATGCATAGACAACGTCTTGTAGGACGTCCACGAACAAATTTGGCATTTTTAACGTCGGAATCCTGATCACCCAAAAAATGGTGTGCAATAGCACACGAAAATCGTCAAAATGAGGCGTATGCTCGCTCCGGGGCTCGTTTGACCTTCCAAATGGCCCAGAAAACCCGTGATGGCCAACCGTATGCATAGACAACGTCTTGACGGACGTCCACGAACAAATTTGGCATTTTTGACATTGGAATCCTGATCACCCAAAAAATGGTGTGCAATAGCACACGAAAATCGTCAAAATGAGGCGTATGCTCGCTCCGGGGCTCGTTTGACCTTCCAAATGGCCCAGAAAACCCGTGATGGCCAACCGTATGCATAGACAACGTCTTGACGGACGTCCACGAACAAATTTGGCATTTTTGACGTCGGAATCCCGATCACCCAAAAAATGGTGTGCAATAGCACACGAAAATCGTCAAAATGAGGCGTATGCTCGCTCCGGGGCTCGTTTGACCTTCCAAACGGCCCAGAAAACCCGTGATGGCCAACCGTATGCATAGACAACGTCTTGAAGGACGTCCACGAACAAATTTGGCATTTTTGACGTCGGAATCCTGATCACCCAAAAAATGGTGTGCAATAGCACACGAAAATCGTCAAAATGAGGCGTATGCTCGCTCCGGGGCTCGTTTGACCTTCCAAATGGCCCAGAAAACCCGTGATGGCCAACCGTATGCATAGACAACGTCTTGACGGACGTCCACGAACAAATTTGACATTTTTGACGTCGGAATCCTGATCACCCAAAAAATGGTGTGCAATAGCACACGAAAATCATCAAAATGAGGCGTATGCTCGCTCCGGGGCTCGTTTGACCTTCCAAATGGCCCAGAAAACCCGTGATGGCCAACCGTATGCATAGACAACGTCTTGACGGACGTCCACGAACAAATTTGGCATTTTTGACGTCGGAATCCCGATCACCCAAAAAATGGTGTGCAATAGCACATGAAAATTGTCAAAATGAGGCGTATGCTCGCTCCGGGGCTCGTTTGACCTTCCAAATGGCCCAGAAAACCCGTGATGGCCAACCGTATGCATAGACAACGTCTTGACGGACGTCCACGAACAAATTTGGCATTTTTGACGTCGGAATCCTGATCACCCAAAAAATGGTGTGCAATAGCACACGAAAATCATCAAAATGAGGCGTATGCTCGCTCCGGGGCTCGTTTGACCTTCCAAACGGCCCAGAAAACCCGTGATGGCCAACCGTATGCATAGACAACGTCTTGTAGGACGTCCACGAACAAATTTGGCATTTTTAACGTCAGAATCCTGATCACCCAAAAAATGGTGTGCAATAGCACACGAAAATCGTCAAAATGAGGCGTATGCTCGCTCCGGGGCTCGTTTGACCTTCCAAATGGCCCAGAAAACCCGTGATGGCCAACCGTATGCATAGACAACGTCTTGACGGACGTCCACGAACAAATTTGGCATTTTTGACATTGGAATCCTGATCACCCAAAAAATGGTGTGCAATAGCACACGAAAATCGTCAAAATGAGGCGTATGCTCGCTCCGGGGCTCGTTTGACCTTCCAAATGGCCCAGAAAACCCGTGATGGCCAACCGTATGCATAGACAACGTCTTGACGGACGTCCACGAACAAATTTGGCATTTTTGACGTCGGAATCCCGATCACCCAAAAAATGGTGTGCAATAGCACACGAAAATCGTCAAAATGAGGCGTATGCTCGCTCCGGGGCTCGTTTGACCTTCCAAACGGCCCAGAAAACCCGTGATGGCCAACCGTATGCATAGACAACGTCTTGAAGGACGTCCATGAACAAATTTGGCATTTTTGACGTCGGAATCCTGATCACCCAAAAAATGGTGTGCAATAGCACACGAAAATCGTCAAAATGAGGCGTATGCTCGCTCCGGGGCTCGTTTGACCTTCCAAATGGCCCAGAAAACCCGTGATGGCCAACCGTATGCATAGACAACGTCTTGACGGACGTCCACGAACAAATTTGACATTTTTGACGTCGGAATCCTGATCACCCAAAAAATGGTGTGCAATAGCACACGAAAATCATCAAAATGAGGCGTATGCTCGCTCCGGGGCTCGTTTGACCTTCCAAATGGCCCAGAAAACCCGTGATGGCCAACCGTATGCATAGACAACGTCTTGACGGACGTCCACGAACAAATTTGGCATTTTTGACGTCGGAATCCCGATCACCCAAAAAATGGTGTGCAATAGCACATGAAAATTGTCAAAATGAGGCGTATGCTCGCTCCGGGGCTCGTTTGACCTTCCAAATGGCCCAGAAAACCCGTGATGGCCAACCGTATGCATAGACAACGTCTTGACGGATGTCCACGAACAAATTTGGCATTTTTGACGTCGGAATCCTGATCACCCAAAAAATGGTGTGCAATAGCACACGAAAATCATCAAAATGAGGCGTATGCTCGCTCCGGGGCTCGTTTGACCTTCCAAACGGCCCAGAAAACCCGTGATGGCCAACCGTATGCATAGACAACGTCTTGTAGGACGTCCACGAACAAATTTGGCATTTTTAACGTCGGAATCCTGATCACCCAAAAAATGGTGTGCAATAGCACACGAAAATCGTCAAAATGAGGCGTATGCTCGCTCCGGAGCTCGTTTGACCTTCCAAATGGCCCAGAAAACCCGTGATGGCCAACCGTATGCATAGACAACGTCTTGACGGACGTCCACGAACAAATTTGGCATTTTTGACATTGGAATCCTGATCACCCAAAAAATGGTGTGCAATAGCACACGAAAATCGTCAAAATGAGGCGTATGCTCGCTCCGGGGCTCGTTTGACCTTCCAAATGGCCCAGAAAACCCGTGATGGCCAACCGTATGCATAGACAACGTCTTGACGGACGTCCACGAACAAATTTGGCATTTTTGACGTCGGAATCCCGATCACCCAAAAAATGGTGTGCAATAGCACACGAAAATCGTCAAAATGAGGCGTATGCTCGCTCCGGGGCTCGTTTGACCTTCCAAACGGCCCAGAAAACCCGTGATGGCCAACCGTATGCATAGACAACGTCTTGAAGGACGTCCACGAACAAATTTGGCATTTTTGACGTCGGAATCCTGATCACCCAAAAAATGGTGTGCAATAGCACACGAAAATCGTCAAAATGAGGCGTATGCTCGCTCCGGGGCTCGTTTGACCTTCCAAATGGCCCAGAAAACCCGTGATGGCCAACCGTATGCATAGACAACGTCTTGACGGACGTCCACGAACAAATTTGACATTTTTGACGTCGGAATCCTGATCACCCAAAAAATGGTGTGCAATAGCACACGAAAATCATCAAAATGAGGCGTATGCTCGCTCCGGGGCTCGTTTGACCTTCCAAATGGCCCAGAAAACCCGTGATGGCCAACCGTATGCATAGACAACGTCTTGACGGACGTCCACGAACAAATTTGGCATTTTTGACGTCGGAATCCCGATCACCCAAAAATGGTGTGCAATAGCACATGAAAATTGTCAAAATGAGGCGTATGCTCGCTCCGGGGCTCGTTTGACCTTCCAAATGGCCCAGAAAACCCGTGATGGCCAACCGTATGCATAGACAACGTCTTGACGGACGTCCACGAACAAATTTGGCATTTTTGACGTCGGAATCCTGATCACCCAAAAAATGGTGTGCAATAGCACACGAAAATCATCAAAATGAGGCGTATGCTCGCTCCGGGGCTCGTTTGACCTTCCAAACGGCCCAGAAAACCCGTGATGGCCAACCGTATGCATAGACAACGTCTTGTAGGACGTCCACGAACAAATTTGGCATTTTTAACGTCGGAATCCTGATCACCCAAAAAATGGTGTGCAATAGCACACGAAAATCGTCAAAATGAGGCGTATGCTCGCTCCGGGGCTCGTTTGACCTTCCAAATGGCCCAGAAAACCCGTGATGGCCAACCGTATGCATAGACAACGTCTTGACGGACGTCCACGAACAAATTTGGCATTTTTGACGTCGGAATCCCGATCACCCAAAAAATGGTGTGCAATAGAACATGAAAATTGTCAAAATGAGGCGTATGCTCGCTCCGGGGCTCGTTTGACCTTCCAAATGGCCCAGAAAACCCGTGATGGCCAACCGTATGCATAGACAACGTCTTGACGGACGTCCACGAACAAATTTGGCATTTTTGACGTCGGAATCCTGATCACCCAAAAAATGGTGTGCAATAGCACACGAAAATCATCAAAATGAGGCGTATGCTCGCTCCGGGGCTCGTTTGACCTTCCAAACGGCCCAGAAAACCCGTGATGGCCAACCGTATGCATAGACAACGTCTTGTAGGACGTCCACGAACAAATTTGGCATTTTTAACGTCGGAATCCTGATCACCCAAAAAATGGTCTGCAATAGCACACGAAAATCGTCAAAATGAGGCGTATGCTCGCTCCGGGGCTCGTTTGACCTTCCAAATGGCCCAGAAAACCCGTGATGGCCAACCGTATGCATAGACAACGTCTTGACGGACGTCCACGAACAAATTTGGCATTTTTGACATTGGAATCCTGATCACCCAAAAAATGGTGTGCAATAGCACACGAAAATCGTCAAAATGAGGCGTATGCTCGCTCCGGGGCTCGTTTGACCTTCCAAATGGCCCAGAAAACCCGTGATGGCCAACCGTATGCATAGACAACGTCTTGACGGACGTCCATGAACAAATTTGGTATTTTTGACGTCGGAATCCCGATCACCCAAAAAATGGTGTGCAATAGCACACGAAAATCGTCAAAATGAGGCGTATGCTCGCTCCGGGGCTCGTTTGACCTTCCAAACGACCCAGAAAACCCGTGATGGCCAACCGTATGCATAGACAACGTCTTGACGGACGTCCACGAACAAATTTGGCATTTTTGACGTCGGAATCCCGATCACCCAAAAAATGGTGTGCAATAGCACATGAAAATTGTCAAAATGAGGCGTATGCTCGCTCCGGGGCTCGTTTGACCTTCCAAATGGCCCAGAAAACCCGTGATGGCCAACCGTATGCATAGACAACGTCTTGACAGACGTCCACGAACAAATTTGGCATTTTTGACGTCGGAATCCTGATCACCCAAAAAATGGTGTGCAATAGCACACGAAAATCATCAAAATGAGGCGTATGCTCGCTCCGGGGCTCGTTTGACCTTCCAAACGGCCCAGAAAACCCGTGATGGCCAACCGTATGCATAGACAACGTCTTGTAGGACGTCCACGAACAAATTTGGCATTTTTAACGTCGGAATCCTGATCACCCAAAAAATGGTGTGCAATAGCACACGAAAATCGTCAAAATGAGGCGTATGCTCGCTCCGGGGCTCGTTTGACCTTCCAAATGGCCCAGAAAACCCGTGATGGCCAACCGTATGCATAGACAACGTCTTGACGGACGTCCACGAACAAATTTGGCATTTTTGACATTGGAATCCTGATCACCCAAAAAATGGTGTGCAATAGCACACGAAAATCGTCAAAATGAGGCGTATGCTCGCTCCGGGGCTCGTTTGACCTTCCAAATGGCCCAGAAAACCCGTGATGGCCAACCGTATGCATAGACAACGTCTTGACGGACGTCCACGAACAAATTTGGCATTTTTGACATTGGAATCCTGATCACCCAAAAAATGGTGTGCAATAGCACACGAAAATCGTCAAAATGAGGCGTATGCTCGCTCCGGGGCTCGTTTGACCTTCCAAATGGCCCAGAAAACCCGTGATGGCCAACCGTATGCATAGACAACGTCTTGACGGACGTCCACGAACAAATTTGGCATTTTTGACGTCGGAATCCCGATCACCCAAAAAATGGTGTGCAATAGCACACGAAAATCGTCAAAATGAGGCGTATGCTCGCTCCGGGGCTCGTTTGACCTTCCAAACGGCCCAGAAAACCCGTGATGGCCAACCGTATGCATAGACAACGTCTTGAAGGACGTCCACGAACAAATTTGGCATTTTTGACGTCGGAATCCTGATCACCCAAAAAATGGTGTGCAATAGCACACGAAAATCGTCAAAATGAGGCGTATGCTTGCTCCGGGGCTCGTTTGACCTTCCAAATGGCCCAGAAAACCCGTGATGGCCAACCGTATGCATAGACAACGTCTTGACGGACGTCCACGAACAAATTTGACATTTTTGACGTCGGAATCCTGATCACCCAAAAAATGGTGTGCAATAGCACACGAAAATCATCAAAATGAGGCGTATGCTCGCTCCGGGGCTCGTTTGACCTTCCAAATGGCCCAGAAAACCCGTGATGGCCAACCGTATGCATAGACAACGTCTTGACGGACGTCCACGAACAAATTTGGCATTTTTGACGTCGGAATCCCGATCACCCAAAAAATGGTGTGCAATAGCACATGAAAATTGTCAAAATGAGGCGTATGCTCGCTCCGGGGCTCGTTTGACCTTCCAAATGGCCCAGAAAACCCGTGATGGCCAACCGTATGCATAGACAACGTCTTGACGGACGTCCATGAACAAATTTGGCATTTTTGACGTCGGAATCCTGATCACCCAAAAAATGGTGTGCAATAGCACACGAAAATCATCAAAATGAGGCGTATGCTCGCTCCGGGGCTCGTTTGACCTTCCAAACGGCCCAGAAAACCCGTGATGGCCAACCGTATGCATAGACAACGTCTTGTAGGACGTCCACGAACAAATTTGGCATTTTTAACGTCGGAATCCTGATCACCCAAAAAATGGTGTGCAATAGCACACGAAAATCGTCAAAATGAGGCGTATGCTCGCTCCGGGGCTCGTTTGACCTTCCAAATGGCCCAGAAAACCCGTGATGGCCAACCGTATGCATAGACAACGTCTTGACGGACGTCCACGAACAAATTTGGCATTTTTGACATTGGAATCCTGATCACCCAAAAAATGGTGTGCAATAGCACACGAAAATCGTCAAAATGAGGCGTATGCTCGCTCCGGGGCTCGTTTGACCTTCCAAATGGCCCAGAAAACCCGTGATGGCCAACCGTATGCATAGACATCGTCTTGACGGACGTCCACGAACAAATTTGGCATTTTTGACGTCGGAATCCCGATCACCCAAAAAATGGTGTGCAAAAGCACACGAAAATCGTCAAAATGAGGCGTATGCTCGCTCCGGGGCTCGTTTGACCTTCCAAACGGCCCAGAAAACCCGTGATGGCCAACCGTATGCATAGACAACGTCTTGAAGGACGTCCACGAACAAATTTGGCATTTTTGACGTCGGAATCCTGATCACCCAAAAAATGGTGTGCAATAGCACACGAAAATCGTCAAAATGAGGCGTATGCTCGCTCCGGGGCTCGTTTGACCTTCCAAATGGCCCAGAAAACCCGTGATGGCCAACCGTATGCATAGACAACGTCTTGACGGACGTCCACGAACAAATTTGACATTTTTGACGTCGGAATCCTGATCACCCAAAAAATGGTGTGCAATAGCACACGAAAATCATCAAAATGAGGCGTATGCTCGCTCCGGGGCTCGTTTGACCTTCCAAATGGCCCAGAAAACCCGTGATGGCCAACCGTATGCATAGACAACGTCTTGACGGACGTCCACGAACAAATTTGGCATTTTTGACGTCGGAATCCCGATCACCCAAAAAATGGTGTGCAATAGCACACGAAAATCGTCAAAATGAGGCGTATGCTCGCTCCGGGGCTCGTTTGACCTTCCAAACGGCCCAGAAAACCCGTGATGGCCAACCGTATGCATAGACAACGTCTTGAAGGACGTCCACGAACAAATTTGGCATTTTTGACGTCGGAATCCTGATCACCCAAAAAATGGTGTGCAATAGCACACGAAAATCGTCAAAATAAGGCGTATGCTCGCTCCGGGGCTCGTTTGACCTTCCAAATGGCCCAGAAAACCCGTGATGGCCAACCGTATGCATAGACAACGTCTTGACGGACGTCCACGAACAAATTTGGCATTTTTGACATTGGAATCCTGATCACCCAAAAAATGGTGTGCAATAGCACACGAAAATCGTCAAAATGAGGCGTATGCTCGCTCCGGGGCTCGTTTGACCTTCCAAATGGCCCAGAAAACCCGTGATGGCCAACCGTATGCATAGACAACGTCTTGACGGACGTCCACGAACAAATTTGACATTTTTGACGTCGGAATCCCGATCACCCAAAAAATGGTGTGCAATAGCACACGAAAATCGTCAAAATGAGGCGTATGCTCGCTCCGGGGCTCGTTTGACCTTCCAAATGGCCCAGAAAACCCGTGATGGCCAACCGTATGCATAGACAACGTCTTGACGGACGTCCACGAACAAATTTGGCATTTTTGACGTCGGAATCCCGATCACCCAAAAAATGGTGTGCAATAGCACACGAAAATCGTCAAAATGAGGCGTATGCTCGCTCCGGGGCTCGTTTGACCTTCCAAATGGCCCAGAAAACCCGTGATGGCCAACCGTATGCATAGACAACGTCTTGACGGACGTCCACGAACAAATTTGGCATTTTTGACGTCGGAATCCCGATCACCCAAAAAATGGTGTGCAATAGCACACGAAAATCGTCAAAATGAGGCGTATGCTCGCTCCGGGGCTCGTTTGACCTTCCAAACGGCCCAGAAAACCCGTGATGGCCAACCGTATGCATAGACAACGTCTTGAAGGACGTCCACGAACAAATTTGGCATTTTTGAAGTCGGAATCCTGATCACCCAAAAAATGGTGTGCAATAGCACACGAAAATCGTCAAAATGAGGCGTATGCTCGCTCCGGGGCTCGTTTGACCTTCCAAATGGCCCAGAAAACCTGTGATGGCCAACCGTATGCATAGACAACGTCTTGACGGACGTCCACGAACAAATTTGACATTTTTGACGTCGGAATCCTGATCACCCAAAAAATGGTGTGCAATAGCACACGAAAATCATCAAAATGAGGCGTATGCTCGCTCCGGGGCTCGTTTGACCTTCCAAATGGCCCAGAAAACCCGTGATGGCCAACCGTATGCATAGACAACGTCTTGACGGACGTCCACGAACAAATTTGGCATTTTTGACGTCGGAATCCCGATCACCCAAAAAATGGTGTGCAATAGAACATGAAAATTGTCAAAATGAGGCGTATGCTCGCTCCGGGGCTCGTTTGACCTTCCAAATGGCCCAGAAAACCCGTGATGGCCAACCGTATGCATAGACAACGTCTTGACGGACGTCCACGAACAAATTTGGCATTTTTGACGTCGGAATCCTGATCACCCAAAAAATGGTGTGCAATAGCACACGAAAATCATCAAAATGAGGCGTATGCTCGCTCCGGGGCTCGTTTGACCTTCCAAACGGCCCAGAAAACCCGTGATGGCCAACCGTATGCATAGACAACGTCTTGTAGGACGTCCACGAACAAATTTGGCATTTTTAACGTCGGAATCCTGATCACCCAAAAAATGGTCTGCAATAGCACACGAAAATCGTCAAAATGAGGCGTATGCTCGCTCCGGGGCTCGTTTGACCTTCCAAATGGCCCAGAAAACCCGTGATGGCCAACCGTATGCATAGACAACGTCTTGACGGACGTCCACGAACAAATTTGGCATTTTTGACATTGGAATCCTGATCACCCAAAAAATGGTGTGCAATAGCACACGAAAATCGTCAAAATGAGGCGTATGCTCGCTCCGGGGCTCGTTTGACCTTCCAAATGGCCCAGAAAACCCGTGATGGCCAACCGTATGCATAGACAACGTCTTGACGGACGTCCATGAACAAATTTGGTATTTTTGACGTCGGAATCCCGATCACCCAAAAAATGGTGTGCAATAGCACACGAAAATCGTCAAAATGAGGCGTATGCTCGCTCCGGGGCTCGTTTGACCTTCCAAACGACCCAGAAAACCCGTGATGGCCAACCGTATGCATAGACAACGTCTTGAAGGACGTCCACGAACAAATTTGGCATTTTTGACGTCGGAATCCTGATCACCCAAAAAATGGTGTGCAATAGCACACGAAAATCGTCAAAATGAGGCGTATGCTCGCTCCGGGGCTCGTTTGACCTTCCAAATGGCCCAGAAAACCCGTGATGGCCAACCGTATGCATAGACAACGTCTTGACAGACGTCCACGAACAAATTTGACATTTTTGACGTCGGAATCCTGATCACCCAAAAAATGGTGTGCAATAGCACACGAAAATCATCAAAATGAGGCGTATGCTCGCTCCGGGGCTCGTTTGACCTTCCAAATGGCCCAGAAAACCCGTGATGGCCAACCGTATGCATAGACAACGTCTTGACGGACGTCCACGAACAAATTTGGCATTTTTGACGTCGGAATCCCGATCACCCAAAAAATGGTGTGCAATAGCACATGAAAATTGTCAAAATGAGGCGTATGCTCGCTCCGGGGCTCGTTTGACCTTCCAAATGGCCCAGAAAACCCGTGATGGCCAACCGTATGCATAGACAACGTCTTGACAGACGTCCACGAACAAATTTGGCATTTTTGACGTCGGAATCCTGATCACCCAAAAAATGGTGTGCAATAGCACACGAAAATCATCAAAATGAGGCGTATGCTCGCTCCGGGGCTCGTTTGACCTTCCAAACGGCCCAGAAAACCCGTGATGGCCAACCGTATGCATAGACAACGTCTTGTAGGACGTCCACGAACAAATTTGGCATTTTTAACGTCGGAATCCTGATCACCCAAAAAATGGTGTGCAATAGCACACGAAAATCGTCAAAATGAGGCGTATGCTCGCTCCGGGGCTCGTTTGACCTTCCAAATGGCCCAGAAAACCCGTGATGGCCAACCGTATGCATAGACAACGTCTTGACGGACGTCCACGAACAAATTTGGCATTTTTGACATTGGAATCCTGATCACCCAAAAAATGGTGTGCAATAGCACACGAAAATCGTCAAAATGAGGCGTATGCTCGCTCCGGGGCTCGTTTGACCTTCCAAATGGCCCAGAAAACCCGTGATGGCCAACCGTATGCATAGACAACGTCTTGACGGACGTCCACGAACAAATTTGGCATTTTTGACATTGGAATCCTGATCACCCAAAAAATGGTGTGCAATAGCACACGAAAATCGTCAAAATGAGGCGTATGCTCGCTCCGGGGCTCGTTTGACCTTCCAAATGGCCCAGAAAACCCGTGATGGCCAACCGTATGCATAGACAACGTCTTGACGGACGTCCACGAACAAATTTGGCATTTTTGACGTCGGAATCCCGATCACCCAAAAAATGGTGTGCAATAGCACACGAAAATCGTCAAAATGAGGCGTATGCTCGCTCCGGGGCTCGTTTGACCTTCCAAACGGCCCAGAAAACCCGTGATGGCCAACCGTATGCATAGACAACGTCTTGAAGGACGTCCACGAACAAATTTGGCATTTTTGACGTCGGAATCCTGATCACCCAAAAAATGGTGTGCAATAGCACACGAAAATCGTCAAAATGAGGCGTATGCTTGCTCCGGGGCTCGTTTGACCTTCCAAATGGCCCAGAAAACCCGTGATGGCCAACCGTATGCATAGACAACGTCTTGACGGACGTCCACGAACAAATTTGACATTTTTGACGTCGGAATCCTGATCACCCAAAAAATGGTGTGCAATAGCACACGAAAATCATCAAAATGAGGCGTATGCTCGCTCCGGGGCTCGTTTGACCTTCCAAATGGCCCAGAAAACCCGTGATGGCCAACCGTATGCATAGACAACGTCTTGACGGACGTCCACGAACAAATTTGGCATTTTTGACGTCGGAATCCCGATCACCCAAAAAATGGTGTGCAATAGCACATGAAAATTGTCAAAATGAGGCGTATGCTCGCTCCGGGGCTCGTTTGACCTTCCAAATGGCCCAGAAAACCCGTGATGGCCAACCGTATGCATAGACAACGTCTTGACGGACGTCCATGAACAAATTTGGCATTTTTGACGTCGGAATCCTGATCACCCAAAAAATGGTGTGCAATAGCACACGAAAATCATCAAAATGAGGCGTATGCTCGCTCCGGGGCTCGTTTGACCTTCCAAACGGCCCAGAAAACCCGTGATGGCCAACCGTATGCATAGACAACGTCTTGTAGGACGTCCACGAACAAATTTGGCATTTTTAACGTCGGAATCCTGATCACCCAAAAAATGGTGTGCAATAGCACACGAAAATCGTCAAAATGAGGCGTATGCTCGCTCCGGGGCTCGTTTGACCTTCCAAATGGCCCAGAAAACCCGTGATGGCCAACCGTATGCATAGACAACGTCTTGACGGACGTCCACGAACAAATTTGGCATTTTTGACATTGGAATCCTGATCACCCAAAAAATGGTGTGCAATAGCACACGAAAATCGTCAAAATGAGGCGTATGCTCGCTCCGGGGCTCGTTTGACCTTCCAAATGGCCCAGAAAACCCGTGATGGCCAACCGTATGCATAGACATCGTCTTGACGGACGTCCA
The DNA here is from genome assembly GCF_036512215.1 of Solanum lycopersicum. Lineage (NCBI taxonomy): Eukaryota > Viridiplantae > Streptophyta > Magnoliopsida > Solanales > Solanaceae > Solanum > Solanum lycopersicum. The sequence continues at coordinate 4,738,214 of NC_090802.1, read as the reverse complement.
CGAACAAATTTGGCATTTTTGACGTCGGAATCCCGATCACCCAAAAAATGGTGTGCAAAAGCACACGAAAATCGTCAAAATGAGGCGTATGCTCGCTCCGGGGCTCGTTTGACCTTCCAAACGGCCCAGAAAACCCGTGATGGCCAACCGTATGCATAGACAACGTCTTGAAGGACGTCAACGAACAAATTTGGCATTTTTGACGTCGGAATCCTGATCACCCAAAAAATGGTGTGCAATAGCACACGAAAATCGTCAAAATGAGGCGTATGCTCGCTCCGGGGCTCGTTTGACCTTCCAAATGGCCCAGAAAACCCGTGATGGCCAACCGTATGCATAGACAACGTCTTGACGGACGTCCACGAACAAATTTGACATTTTTGACGTCGGAATCCTGATCACCCAAAAAATGGTGTGCAATAGCACACGAAAATCATCAAAATGAGGCGTATGCTCGCTCCGGGGCTCGTTTGACCTTCCAAATGGCCCAGAAAACCCGTGATGGCCAACCGTATGCATAGACAACGTCTTGACGGACGTCCACGAACAAATTTGGCATTTTTGACGTCGGAATCCCGATCACCCAAAAAATGGTGTGCAATAGCACACGAAAATCGTCAAAATGAGGCGTATGCTCGCTCCGGGGCTCGTTTGACCTTCCAAACGGCCCAGAAAACCCGTGATGGCCAACCGTATGCATAGACAACGTCTTGAAGGACGTCCACGAACAAATTTGGCATTTTTGACGTCGGAATCCTGATCACCCAAAAAATGGTGTGCAATAGCACACGAAAATCGTCAAAATAAGGCGTATGCTCGCTCCGGGGCTCGTTTGACCTTCCAAATGGCCCAGAAAACCCGTGATGGCCAACCGTATGCATAGACAACGTCTTGACGGACGTCCACGAACAAATTTGGCATTTTTGACATTGGAATCCTGATCACCCAAAAAATGGTGTGCAATAGCACACGAAAATCGTCAAAATGAGGCGTATGCTCGCTCCGGGGCTCGTTTGACCTTCCAAATGGCCCAGAAAACCCGTGATGGCCAACCGTATGCATAGACAACGTCTTGACGGACGTCCACGAACAAATTTGACATTTTTGACGTCGGAATCCCGATCACCCAAAAAATGGTGTGCAATAGCACACGAAAATCATCAAAATGAGGCGTATGCTCGCTCCGGGGCTCGTTTGACCTTCCAAATGGCCCAGAAAACCCGTGATGGCCAACCGTATGCATAGACAACGTCTTGACGGACGTCCACGAACAAATTTGGCATTTTTGACGTCGGAATCCCGATCACCCAAAAAATGGTGTGCAATAGCACACGAAAATTGTCAAAATGAGGCGTATGCTCGCTCCGGGGCTCGTTTGACCTTCCAAATGGCCCAGAAAACCCGTGATGGCCAACCGTATGCATAGACAACGTCTTGACGGACGTCCACGAACAAATTTGACATTTTTGACGTCGGAATCCCGATCACCCAAAAAATGGTGTGCAATAGCACACGAAAATCATCAAAATGAGGCGTATGCTCGCTCCGGGGCTCGTTTGACCTTCCAAATGGCCCAGAAAACCCGTGATGGCCAACCGTATGCATAGACAACGTCTTGACGGACGTCCACGAACAAATTTGGCATTTTTGACGTCGGAATCCCGATCACCCAAAAAATGGTGTGCAATAGCACATGAAAATTGTCAAAATGAGGCGTATGCTCGCTCCGGGGCTCGTTTGACCTTCCAAATGGCCCAGAAAACCCGTGATGGCCAACCGTATGCATAGACAACGTCTTGACGGACGTCCACGAACAAATTTGGCATTTTTGACGTCGGAATCCCGATCACCCAAAAAATGGTGTGCAATAGCACATGAAAATTGTCAAAATGAGGCGTATGCTCGCTCCGGGGCTCGTTTGACCTTCCAAATGGCCCAGAAAACCCGTGATCGCCAACCGTATGCATAGACAACGTCTTGACGGACGTCCACGAACAAATTTGGCATTTTTGACGTCGGAATCCTGATCACCCAAAAAATGGTGTGCAATAGCACACGAAAATCATCAAAATGAGGCGTATGCTCGCTCCGGGGCTCGTTTGACCTTCCAAACGGCCCAGAAAACCCGTGATGGCCAACCGTATGCATAGACAACGTCTTGTAGGACGTCCACGAACAAATTTGGCATTTTTAACGTCGGAATCCTGATCACCCAAAAAATGGTGTGCAATAGCACACAAAAATCGTCAAAATGAGGCGTATGCTCGCTCCGGGGCTCGTTTGACCTTCCAAACGGCCCAGAAAACCCGTGATGGCCAACCGTATGCATAGACAACGTCTTGACGGACGTCCACGAACAAATTTGGCATTTTTGACGTCGGAATCCCGATCACCCAAAAAATGGTGTGCAATAGCACACGAAAATCATCAAAATGAGGCGTATGCTCGCTCTGGGGCTCGTTTGACCTTCCAAACGGCCCAGAAAACCCGTGATGGCCAACCGTATGCATAGACAACGTCTTGAAGGACGTCCACGAACAAATTTGGCATTTTTGACGTCGGAATCCTGATCACCCAAAAAATGGTGTGCAATAGCACACAAAAATCGTCAAAATGAGGCGTATGCTCGCTCCGGGGCTCGTTTGACCTTCCAAACGGCCCAGAAAACCCGTGATGGCCAACCGTATGCATAGACAACGTCTTGACGGACGTCCACGAACAAATTTGGCATTTTTGACGTCGGAATCCCGATCACCCAAAAAATGGTGTGCAATTGCACACGAAAATCGTCAAAATGAGGCGTATGCTCGCTCCGGGGCTCGTTTGACCTTCCAAACGGCCCAGAAAACCCGTGATGGCCAACCGTATGCATAGACAACGTCTTGAAGGACGTCCACGAACAAATTTGGCATTTTTGACGTCGGAATCCTGATCACCCCAAAAAATGGTGTGCAATAGCACACAAAAATCGTCAAAATGAGGCGTATGCTCGCTCCGGGGCTCGTTTGACCTTCCAAACGGCCCAGAAAACCCGTGATGGCCAACCGTATGCATAGACAACGTCTTGAAGGACGTCCACGAACAAATTTGGCATTTTTGACGTCGGAATCCTGATCACCCAAAAAATGGTGTGCAATAGCACACAAAAATCGTCAAAATGAGGCGTATGCTCGCTCCGGGGCTCGTTTGACCTTCCAAACGGCCCAGAAAACCCGTGATGGCCAACCGTATGCATAGACAACGTCTTGACGGACGTCCACGAACAAATTTGGCATTTTTGACGTCGGAATCCGATCACCCAAAAAATGGTGTGCAATAGCACACGAAAATCGTCAAAATGAGGCGTATGCTCGCTCCGGGGCTCGTTTGACCTTCCAAACGGCCCAGAAAACCCGTGATGGCCAACCGTATGCATAGACAACGTCTTGACGGACGTCCACGAACAAATTTGGCATTTTTGACGTCGGAATCCCGATCACCCAAAAAATGGTGTGCAATAGCACACGAAAATCGTCAAAATGAGGCGTATGCTCGCTCCGGGGCTCGTTTGACCTTCCAAACGGCCCAGAAAACCCGTGATGGCCAACCGTATGCATAGACAACGTCTTGAAGGACGTCCACGAACAAATTTGGCATTTTTGACGTCGGAATCCTGATCACCCAAAAAATGGTGTGCAATAGCACACAAAAATCGTCAAAATGAGGCGTATGCTCGCTCCGGGGCTCGTTTGACCTTCCAAACGGCCCAGAAAACCCGTGATGGCCAACCGTATGCATAGACAACGTCTTGACGGACGTCCACGAACAAATTTGGCATTTTTGACGTCGGAATCCCGATCACCCAAAAAATGGTGTGCAATAGCACACGAAAATCGTCAAAATGAGGCGTATGCTCGCTCCGGGGCTCGTTTGACCTTCCAAACGGCCCAGAAAACTCGTGATGGCCAACCGTATGCATAGACAACGTCTTGAAGGACGTCCACGAACAAATTTGGCATTTTTGACGTCGGAATCCTGATCACCCAAAAAATGGTGTGCAATAGCACACAAAAATCATCAAAATGAGGCGTATGCTCGCTCCGGGGCTCGTTTGACCTTCCAAACGGCCCAGAAAACCCGTGATGGCCAACCGTATGCATAGACAACGTCTTGACGGACGTCCACGAACAAATTTGGCATTTTTGACGTCGGAATCCCGATCACCCAAAAAATGGTGTGCAATAGCACACGAAAATCGTCAAAATGAGGCGTATGCTCGCTCCGGGGCTCGTTTGACCTTCCAAACGGCCCAGAAAACCCGTGATGGCCAACCGTATGCATAGACAACGTCTTGACGGACGTCCACGAACAAATTTGGCATTTTTGACGTCGGAATCCCGATCACCCAAAAAATGGTGTGCAATAGCACACGAAAATCGTCAAAATGAGGCGTATGCTCGCTCCGGGGCTCGTTTGACCTTCCAAACGGCCCAGAAAACTCGTGATGGCCAACCGTATGCATAAACAACGTCTTGAAGGACGTCCACGAACAAATTTGGCATTTTTGACGTCGGAATCCTGATCACCCAAAAAATGGTGTGCAATAGCACACGAAAATCGTCAAAATGAGGCGTATGCTCGCTCCGGGGCTCGTTTGACCTTCCAAACGGCCCAGAAAACCCGTGATGGCCAACCGTATGCATAGACAACATCTTGAAGGACGTCCACGAACAAATTTGGCATTTTTGACGTCGGAATCCTGATCACCCAAAAAATGGTGTGCAATACCACACAAAAATCGTCAAAATGAGGCGTATGCTCGCTCCGGGGCTCGTTTGACCTTCCAAACGGCCCAGAAAACCCGTGATGGCCAACCGTATGCATAGACAACGTCTTGAAGGACGTCCACGAACAAATTTGGCATTTTTGACGTCGGAATCCCGATCACCCAAAAAATGGTGTGCAATAGCACACGAAAATCGTCAAAATGAGGCGTATGCTCGCTCCGGGGCTCGTTTGACCTTCCAAACGGCCCAGAAAACCCGTGATGGCCAACCGTATGCATAGACAACGTCTTGAAGGACGTCCACGAACAAATTTGGCATTTTTGACGTCGGAATCCTGATCACCCAAAAAATGGTGTGCAATAGCACACAAAAATCGTCAAAATGAGGCGTATGCTCGCTCCGGGGCTCGTTTGACCTTCCAAACGGCCCAGAAAACCCGTGATGGCCAACCGTATGCATAGACAACGTCTTGACGGACGTCCACGAACAAATTTGGCATTTTTGACGTCGGAATCCCGATCACCCAAAAAATGGTGTGCAATAGCACACGAAAATCGTCAAAATGAGGCGTATGCTCGCTCTGGGGCTCGTTTGACCTTCCAAACGGCCCAGAAAACCCGTGATGGCCAACCGTATGCATAGACAACGTCTTGAAGGACGTCCACGAACAAATTTGGCATTTTTGACGTCGGAATCCCGATCACCCAAAAAATGGTGTGCAATAGCACACGAAAATCGTCAAAATGAGGCGTATGCTCGCTCCGGGGCTCGTTTGACCTTCCAAACGGCCCAGAAAACCCGTGATGGCCAACCGTATGCATAGACAACGTCTTGAAGGACGTCCACGAACAAATTTGGCATTTTTGACGTCGGAATCCTGATCACCCAAAAAATGGTGTGCAATAGCACACAAAAATCGTCAAAATGAGGCGTATGCTCGCTCCGGGGCTCGTTTAACCTTCCAAACGGCCCAGAAAACCCGTGATGGCCAACCGTATGCATAGACAACGTCTTGAAGGACGTCCACGAACAAATTTGGCATTTTTGACGTCGGAATCCTGATCACCCAAAAAATGGTGTGCAATAGCACACAAAAATCGTCAAAATGAGGCGTATGCTCGCTCCGGGGCTCGTTTGACCTTCCAAACGGCCCAGAAAACCCGTGATGGCCAACCGTATGCATAGACAACGTCTTGACGGACGTCCACGAACAAATTTGGCATTTTTGACGTCGGAATCCCGATCACCCAAAAAATGGTGTGCAATAGCACACGAAAATCGTCAAAATGAGGCGTATGCTCGCTCTGGGGCTCGTTTGACCTTCCAAACGGCCCAGAAAACCCGTGATGGCCAACCGTATGCATAGACAACGTCTTGAAGGACGTCCACGAACAAATTTGGCATTTTTGACGTCGGAATCCCGATCACCCAAAAAATGGTGTGCAATAGCACACGAAAATCGTCAAAATGAGGCGTATGCTCGCTCCGGGGCTCGTTTGACCTTCCAAACGGCCCAGAAAACCCGTGATGGCCAACCGTATGCATAGACAACGTCTTGAAGGACGTCCACGAACAAATTTGGCATTTTTGACGTCGGAATCCTGATCACCCAAAAAATGGTGTGCAATAGCACACAAAAATCGTCAAAATGAGGCGTATGCTCGCTCCGGGGCTCGTTTAACCTTCCAAACGGCCCAGAAAACCCGTGATGGCCAACCGTATGCATAGACAACGTCTTGACGGACGTCCACGAACAAATTTGGCATTTTTGACGTCGGAATCCCGATCACCCAAAAAATGGTGTGCAATAGCACACGAAAATCGTCAAAATGAGGCGTATGCTCGCTCCGGGGCTCGTTTGACCTTCCAAACGGCCAAGAAAACCCGTGATGGCCAACCGTATGCATAGACAACGTCTTGAAGGACGTCCACGAACAAATTTGGCATTTTTGACGTCGGAATCCTGATCACCCAAAAAATGGTGTGCAATAGCACACGAAAATCGTCAAAATGAGGCGTATGCTCGCTCCGGGGCTCGTTTGACCTTCCAAACGGCCCAGAAAACCCGTGATGGCCAACCGTATGCATAGACAACGTCTTGAAGGACGTCCACGAACAAATTTGGCATTTTTGACGTCGGAATCCCGATCACCCAAAAAATGGTGTGCAATAGCACACAAAAATCGTCAAAATGAGGCGTATGCTCGCTCCGGGGCTCGTTTGACCTTCCAAACGGCCCAGAAAACCCGTGATGGCCAACCGTATGCATAGACAACGTCTTGACGGACGTCCACGAACAAATTTGGCATTTTTGACGTCGGAATCCCGATCACCCAAAAAATGGTGTGCAATAGCACACGAAAATCGTCAAAATGAGGCGTATGCTCGCTCCGGGGCTCGTTTGACCTTCCAAATGGCCCAGAAAACCCGTGATGGCCAACCGTATGCATAGACAACGTCTTGAAGGACGTCCACGAACAAATTTGGCATTTTTGACGTCGGAATCCTGATCACCCAAAAAATGGTGTGCAATACCACACAAAAATCGTCAAAATGAGGCGTATGCTCGCTCCGGGGCTCGTTTGACCTTCCAAACGGCCCAGAAAACCCGTGATGGCCAACCGTATGCATAGACAACGTCTTGACGGACGTCCACGAACAAATTTGGCATTTTTGACGTTGGAATCCCGATCACCCAAAAAATGGTGTGCAATAGCACACGAAAATCGTCAAAATGAGGCGTATGCTCGCTCCGGGGCTCGTTTGACCTTCCAAACGGCCCAGAAAACCCGTGATGGCCAACCGTATGCATAGACAACGTCTTGAAGGACGTCCACGAACAAATTTGGCATTTTTGACGTCGGAATCCCGATCACCCAAAAAATGGTGTGCAATAGCACACAAAAATCGTCAAAATGAGGCGTATGCTCGCTCCGGGGCTCGTTTGACCTTCCAAACGGCCCAGAAAACCCGTGATGGCCAACCGTATGCATAGACAACGTCTTGACGGACGTCCACGAACAAATTTGGCATTTTTGACGTCGGAATCCCGATCACCCAAAAAATGGTGTGCAATAGCACACGAAAATCGTCAAAATGAGGCGTATGCTCGCTCCGGGGCTCGTTTGACCTTCCAAACGGCCCAGAAAACCCGTGATGGCCAACCGTATGCATAGACAACGTCTTGACGGACGTCCACGAACAAATTTGGCATTTTTGACGTCGGAATCCCGATCACCCAAAAAATGGTGTGCAATAGCACACAAAAATCGTCAAAATGAGGCGTATGCTCGCTCCGGGGCTCGTTTGACCTTCCAAACGGCCCAGAAAACCCGTGATGGCCAACCGTATGCATAGACAACGTCTTGAAGGACGTCCACGAACAAATTTGGCATTTTTGACGTCGGAATCCCGATCACCCAAAAAATGGTGTGCAATAGCACACAAAAATCGTCAAAATGAGGCGTATGCTCGCTCCGGGGCTCGTTTGACCTTCCAAACGGCCCAGAAAACCCGTGATGGCCAACCGTATGCATAGACAACGTCTTGAAGGACGTCCACGAACAAATTTGGCATTTTTGACGTCGGAATCCTGATCACCCAAAAAATGGTGTGCAATAGCACACAAAAATCGTCAAAATGAGGCGTATGCTCGCTCCGGGGCTCGTTTGACCTTCCAAACGGCCCAGAAAACCCGTGATGGCCAACCGTATGCATAGACAACGTCTTGACGGACGTCCACGAACAAATTTGGCATTTTTGACGTCGGAATCCCGATCACCCAAAAAATGGTGTGCAATAGCACACGAAAATCGTCAAAATGAGGCGTATGCTCGCTCCGGGGCTCGTTTGACCTTCCAAACGGCCCAGAAAACCCGTGATGGCCAACCGTATGCATAGACAACGTCTTGAAGGACGTCCACGAACAAATTTGGCATTTTTGACGTCGGAATCCTGATCACCCAAAAAATGGTGTGCAATAGCACACAAAAATCGTCAAAATGAGGCGTATGCTCGCTCCGGGGCTCGTTTGACCTTCCAAACGGCCCAGAAAACCCGTGATGGCCAACCGTATGCATAGACAACGTCTTGAAGGACGTCCACGAACAAATTTGGCATTTTTGACGTCGGAATCCTGATCACCCAAAAAATGGTGTGCAATAGCACACAAAAATCGTCAAAATGAGGCGTATGCTCGCTCCGGGGCTCGTTTGACCTTCCAAACGGCCCAGAAAACCCGTGATGGCCAACCGTATGCATAGAAAACGTCTTGAAGGACGTCCACGAACAAATTTGGCATTTTTGACGTCGGAATCCCGATCACCCAAAAAATGGTGTGCAATAGCACACAAAAATCGTCAAAATGAGGCGTATGCTCGCTCCGGGGCTCGTTTGACCTTCCAAACGGCCCAGAAAACCCGTGATGGCCAACCGTATGCATAGACAACGTCTTGAAGGACGTCCACGAACAAATTTGGCATTTTTGACGTCGGAATCCTGATCACCCAAAAAATGGTGTGCAATAGCACACGAAAATCGTCAAAATGAGGCGTATGCTCGCTCCGGGGCTCGTTTGACCTTCCAAACGGCCCAGAAAACCCGTGATGGCCAACCGTATGCATAGACAACGTCTTGAAGGACGTCCACGAACAAATTTGGCATTTTTGACGTCGGAATTTTGATCACCCAAAAAATGGTGTGCAATAGCACACAAAAATCGTCAAAATGAGGCGTATGCTCGCTCCGGGGCTCGTTTGACCTTCCAAACGGCCCAGAAAACCCGTGATGGCCAACCGTATGCATAGACAACGTCTTGACGGACGTCCACGAACAAATTTGGCATTTTTGACGTCGGAATCCCGATCACCCAAAAAATGGTGTGCAACAGCACACGAAAATCGTCAAAATGAGGCGTATGCTCGCTCCAGGGCTCGTTTGACCTTCCAAACGGCCCAGAAAACCCGTGATGGCCAACCGTATGCATAGACAACGTCTTGAAGGACGTCCACGAACAAATTTGGCATTTTTGACGTCGGAATCCTGATCACCCAAAAAATGGTGTGCAATAGCACACAAAAATCGTCAAAATGAGGCGTATGCTCGCTCCGGGGCTCGTTTGACCTTCCAAACGGCCCAGAAAACCCGTGATGGCCAACCGTATGCATAGACAACGTCTTGACGGACGTCCACGAACAAATTTGGCATTTTTGACGTCGGAATCCCGATCACCCAAAAAATGGTGTGCAACAGCACACGAAAATCGTCAAAATGAGGCGTATGCTCGCTCCAGGGCTCGTTTGACCTTCCAAACGGCCCAGAAAACCCGTGATGGCCAACCGTATGCATAGACAACGTCTTGACGGACGTCCACGAACAAATTTGGCATTTTTGACGTCGGAATCCCGATCACCCAAAAAATGGTGTGCAACAGCACACGAAAATCGTCAAAATGAGGCGTATGCTCGCTCCAGGGCTCGTTTGACCTTCCAAACGGCCCAGAAAACCCGTGATGGCCAACCGTATGCATAGACAACGTCTTGAAGGACGTCCACGAACAAATTTGGCATTTTTGACGTCGGAATCCTGATCACCCAAAAAATGGTGTGCAATAGCACACAAAAATCGTCAAAATGAGGCGTATGCTCGCTCCGGGGCTCGTTTGACCTTCCAAACGGCCCAGAAAACCCGTGATGGCCAACCGTATGCATAGACAACGTCTTGACGGACGTCCACGAACAAATTTGGCATTTTTGACGTCGGAATCCCGATCACCCAAAAAATGGTGTGCAATAGCACACGAAAATCGTCAAAATGAGGCGTATGCTCGCTCTGGGGCTCGTTTGACCTTCCAAACGGCCCAGAAAACCCGTGATGGCCAACCGTATGCATAGACAACGTCTTGAAGGACGTCCACGAACAAATTTGGCATTTTTGACGTCGGAATCCTGATCACCCAAAAAATGGTGTGCAATAGCACACAAAAATCGTCAAAATGAGGCGTATGCTCGCTCCGGGGCTCGTTTGACCTTCCAAACGGCCCAGAAAACCCGTGATGGCCAACCGTATGCATAGACAACGTCTTGACGGACGTCCACGAACAAATTTGGCATTTTTGACGTCGGAATCCCGATCACCCAAAAAATGGTGTGCAATAGCACACGAAAATCGTCAAAATGAGGCGTATGCTCGCTCCGGGGCTCGTTTGACCTTCCAAACGGCCCAGAAAACCCGTGATGGCCAACCGTATGCATAGAGAACGTCTTGATGGACGTCCACGAACAAATTTGGCATTTTTGACGTCGGAATCCCGATCACCCAAAAAATGGTGTGCAATAGCACACGAAAATCGTCAAAATGAGGCGTATGCTCGCTCCGGGACTCGTTTGACCTTCCAAACGGCCCAGAAAACCCGTGATGGCCAACCGTATGCATAGACAACGTCTTGAAGGACGTCCACGAACAAATTTGGCATTTTTGACGTCGGAATCCTGATCACCCAAAAAATGGTGTGCAATAGCACACAAAAATCGTCAAAATGAGGCGTATGCTCACTCCGGGGCTCGTTTGACCTTCCAAACGGCCCAGAAAACCCGTGATGGCCAACCGTATGCATAGACAACGTCTTGACGGACGTCCATGAACAAATTTGGCATTTTTGACGTCGGAATCCCGATCACCCAAAAAATGGTGTGCAATAGCACACGAAAATCGTCAAAATGAGGCGTATGCTCGCTCCGGGGCTCGTTTGACCTTCCAAACGGCCCAGAAAACCCGTGATGGCCAACCGTATGCATAGACAACGTCTTGAAGGACGTCCACGAACAAATTTGGCATTTTTGACGTCGGAATCCTGATCACCCAAAAAATGGTGTGCAATAGCACACAAAAATCGTCAAAATGAGGCGTATGCTCGCTCCGGGGCTCGTTTGACCTTCCAAACGGCCCAGAAAACCCGTGATGGCCAACCGTATGCATAGACAACGTCTTGAAGGACGTCCACGAACAAATTTGGCATTTTTGACGTCGGAATCCTGATCACCCAAAAAATGGTGTGCAATAGCACACAAAAATCGTCAAAATGAGGCGTATGCTCACTCCGGGGCTCGTTTGACCTTCCAAACGGCCCAGAAAACCCGTGATGGCCAACCGTATGCATAGACAACGTCTTGACGGACGTCCACGAACAAATTTGGCATTTTTGACGTCGGAATCCTGATCACCCAAAAAATGGTGTGCAATAGCACACGAAAATCGTCAAAATGAGGCGTATGCTCGCTCCGGGGCTCGTTTGACCTTCCAAACGACCCAGAAAACCCGTGATGGCCAACCGTATGCATAGACAACGTCTTGAAGGATGTCCACGAACAAATTTGGCATTTTTGACGTCGGAATCCTGATCACCCAAAAAATGGTGTGCAATAGCACACAAAAATCGTCAAAATGAGGCGTATGCTCGCTCCGGGGCTCGTTTGACCTTCCAAACGGCCCAGAAAACCCGTGATGGCCAACCGTATGCATAGACAACGTCTTGACGGACGTCCACGAACAAATTTGGCATTTTTGACGTCGGAATCCCGATCACCCAAAAAATGGTGTGCAATAGCACACGAAAATCGTCAAAATGAGGCGTATGCTCGCTCCGGGGCTCGTTTGACCTTCCAAACGGCCCAGAAAACCCGTGATGGCCAACCGTATGCATAGACAACGTCTTGAAGGACGTCCACGAACAAATTTGGCATTTTTGACGTCGGAATCCCGATCACCCAAAAAATGGTGTGCAATAGCACACGAAAATCGTCAAAATGAGGCGTATGCTCGCTCCGGGGCTCGTTTGACCTTCCAAACGGCCCAGAAAACCCGTGATGGCCAACCGTATGCATAGACAACGTCTTGAAGGACGTCCACGAACAAATTTGGCATTTTTGACGTCGGAATCCTGATCACCCAAAAAATGGTGTGCAATAGCACACAAAAATCGTCAAAATGAGGCGTATGCTCGCTCCGGGGCTCGTTTGACCTTCCAAACGGCCCAGAAAACCCGTGATGGCCAACCGTATGCATAGACAACGTCTTGACGGACGTCCACGAACAAATTTGGCATTTTTGACGTCGGAATCCCGATCACCCAAAAAATGGTGTGCAATAGCACACGAAAATCGTCAAAATGAGGCGTATGCTCGCTCCGGGGCTCGTTTGACCTTCCAAACGGCCCAGAAAACCCGTGATGGCCAACCGTATGCATAGAGAACGTCTTGACGGACGTCCACGAACAAATTTGGCATTTTTGACGTCGGAATCCCGATCACCCAAAAAATGGTGTGCAATAGCACACGAAAATCGTCAAAATGAGGCGTATGCTCGCTCCGGGGCTCGTTTGACCTTCCAAACGGCCCAGAAAACCCGTGATGGCCAACCGTATGCATAGACAACGTCTTGAAGGACGTCCACGAACAAATTTGGCATTTTTGACGTCGGAATCCTGATCACCCAAAAAATGGTGTGCAATAGCACACAAAAATCGTCAAAATGAGGCGTATGCTCACTCCGGGGCTCGTTTGACCTTCCAAACGGCCCAGAAAACCCGTGATGGCCAACCGTATGCACAGACAACGTCTTGACGGACGTCCATGAACAAATTTGGCATTTTTGACGTCGGAATCCCGATCACCCAAAAAATGGTGTGCAATAGCACACGAAAATCGTCAAAATGAGGCGTATGCTCGCTCCGGGGCTCGTTTGACCTTCCAAACGGCCCAGAAAACCCGTGATGGCCAACCGTATGCATAGACAACGTCTTGAAGGACGTCCACGAACAAATTTGGCATTTTTGACGTCGGAATCCTGATCACCCAAAAAATGGTGTGCAATAGCACACAAAAATCGTCAAAATGAGGCGTATGCTCGCTCCGGGGCTCGTTTGACCTTCCAAACGGCCCAGAAAACCCGTGATGGCCAACCGTATGCATAGAAAACGTCTTGATGGACGTCCACGAACAAATTTGGCATTTTTGACGTCGGAATCCCGATCACCCAAAAAATGGTGTGCAATAGCACACGAAAATCGTCAAAATGAGGCGTATGCTCGCTCCGGGGCTCGTTTGACCTTCCAAACGGCCCAGAAAACCCGTGATGGCCAACCGTATGCATAGACAACGTCTTGAAGGACGTCCACGAACAAATTTGGCATTTTTGACGTCGGAATCCTGATCACCCAAAAAATGGTGTGCAATAGCACACAAAAATCGTCAAAATGAGGCGTATGCTCGCTCCGGGGCTCGTTTGACCTTCCAAACGGCCCAGAAAACCCGTGATGGCCAACCGTATGCATAGACAACGTCTTGACGGACGTCCACGAACAAATTTGGCATTTTTGACGTCGGAATCCCGATCACCCAAAAAATGGTGTGCAATAGCACACGAAAATCGTCAAAATGAGGCGTATGCTCGCTCCGGGGCTCGTTTGACCTTCCAAACGGCCCAGAAAACCCGTGATGGCCAACCGTATGCATAGACAACGTCTTGACGGACGTCCACGAACAAATTTTGCATTTTTGACGTCGGAATCCCGATCACCCAAAAAATGGTGTGCAATAGCACACGAAAATCGTCAAAATGAGGCGTATGCTCGCTCCGGGGCTCGTTTGACCTTCCAAACGGCCCAGAAAACCCGTGATGGCCAACCGTATGCTTAGACAACGTCTTGACGGACGTCCACGAACAAATTTGGCATTTTTGACGTCGGAATCCCGATCACCCAAAAAATGGTGTGCAATAGCACACTAAAATCGTCAAAATGAGGCGTATGCTCGCTCCGGGGCTCGTTTGACCTTCCAAACGGCCCAGAAAACCCGTGATGGCCAACCGTATGCATAGACAACGTCTTGAAGGACGTCCACGAACAAATTTGGCATTTTTGACGTCGGAATCCTGATCACCCAAAAAATGGTGTGCAATAGCACACAAAAATCGTCAAAATGAGGCGTATGCTCGCTCCGGGGCTCGTTTGACCTTCCAAACGGCCCAGAAAACCCGTGATGGCCAACCGTATGCATAGACAACGTCTTGACGGACGTCCACGAACAAATTTGGCATTTTTGACGTCGGAATCCCGATCACCCAAAAAATGGTGTGCAATAGCACACGAAAATCGTCAAAATGAGGCGTATGCTCGCTCCGGGGCTCGTTTGACCTTCCAAATGGCATAGAAAACCCGTGATGGCCAACCATATGCATAGACAACTTCTTGAAGGACGTCCACGAACAAATTTGGCATTTTTGACGTCGGAATCCTGATCACCCAAAAAATGGTGTGCAATAGCACACAAAAATCGTCAAAATGAGGCGTATGCTCGCTCCGGGGCTCGTTTGACCTTCCAAACGGCCCAGAAAACCCGTGATGGCCAACCGTATGCATAGACAACGTCTTGACGGACGTCCACGAACAAATTTGGCATTTTTGACGTCGGAATCCCGATCACCCAAAAAATGGTGTGCAATAGCACACGAAAATCGTCAAAATGAGGCGTATGCTCGCTCCGGGGCTCGTTTGACCTTCCAAACGGCCCAGAAAACCCGTGATGGCCAACCGTATGCATAGACAACGTCTTGAAGGACGTCCACGAACAAATTTGGCATTTTTGACGTCGGAATCCAGATCACCCAAAAAATGGTGTGCAATAGCACACAAAAATCGTCAAAATGAGGCGTATGCTCGCTCCGGGGCTCGTTTGACCTTCCAAACGGCCCAGAAAACCCGTGATGGCCAACCGTATTCATAGACAACGTCTTGACGGACGTCCACGAACAAATTTGGCATTTTTGACGTCGGATTCCCGATCACCCAAAAAATGGTGTGCAATAGCACACGAAAATCGTCAAAATGAGGCGTATGCTCGCTCCGGGGCTCGTTTGACCTTCCAAACGGCCCAGAAAACCCGTGATGGCCAACCGTATGCATAGACAACGTCTTGAAGGACGTCCACGAACAAATTTGGCATTTTTGACGTCGGAATCCAGATCACCCAAAAAATGGTGTGCAATAGCACACAAAAATCGTCAAAATGAGGCGTATGCTCGCTCCGGGGCTCGTTTGACCTTCCAAACGGCCCAGAAAACCCGTGATGGCCAACCGTATTCATAGACAACGTCTTGACGGACGTCCACGAACAAATTTGGCATTTTTGACGTCGGATTCCCGATCACCCAAAAAATGGTGTGCAATAGCACACGAAAATCGTCAAAATGAGGCGTATGCTCGCTCCGGGGCTCGTTTGACCTTCCAAACGGCCCAGAAAACCCGTGATGGCCAACCGTATGCATAGACAACGTCTTGAAGGACGTCCACGAACAAATTTGGCATTTTTGACGTCGGAATCCTGATCACCCAAAAAATGGTGTGCAATAGCACACAAAAATCGTCAAAATGAGGCGTATGCTCGCTCCGGGGCTCGTTTGACCTTCCAAACGGCCCAGAAAACCCGTGATGGCCAACCGTATGCATAGACAACGTCTTGACGGACGTCCACGAACAAATTTAGCATTTTTGACGTCGGAATCCCGATCACCCAAAAAATGGTGTGCAATAGCACACGAAAATCGTCAAAATGAGGCGTATGCTCGCTCCGGGGCTCGTTTGACCTTCCAAACGGCCCAGAAAACCCGTGATGGCAACCCGTATGCATAGACAACGTCTTGAAGGACGTCCACGAACAAATTTTTGGCGTCGGAATCCTGATCACCCAAAAAATGGTGTGCAATAGCACACAAAAATCGTAAAAATGAGGCGTATGCTCGCTCCGGGGCTCGTTTGACCTTCCAAACGGCCCAGAAAACCCGTGATGGCCAACCGTATGCATAGAAAACGTCTTGACGGACGTCCACGAACAAATTTGGCATTTTTGACGTCGGAATTCCGATCACCCAAAAAATGGTGTGCAATAGCACACGAAAATCGTCAAAATGAGGCGTATGCTCGCTCCGGGGCTCGTTTGACCTTCCAAACGGCCCAGAAAACCCGTGATGGCCAACCGTATGCATAGACAACGTCTTGACGGACGTCCACGAACAAATTTGGCATTTTTGACGTCGGAATCCCGATCACCCAAAAAATGGTGTGCAATAGCACACGAAAATCGTCAAAATGAGGCGTATGCTCGCTCCGGGGCTCGTTTGACCTTCCAAACGGCCCAGAAAACCCGTGATGGCCAACCGTATGCTTAGACAACGTCTTGACGGACGTCCACGAACAAATTTGGCATTTTTGACGTCGGAATCCCGATCACCCAAAAAATGGTGTGCAATAGCACACTAAAATCGTCAAAATGAGGCGTATGCTCGCTCCGGGGCTCGTTTGACCTTCCAAACGGCCCAGAAAACCCGTGATGGCCAACCGTATGCATAGACAACGTCTTGAAGGACGTCCACGAACAAATTTGGCATTTTTGACGTCGGAATCCTGATCACCCAAAAAATGGTGTGCAATAGCACACAAAAATCGTCAAAATGAGGCGTATGCTCGCTCCGGGGCTCGTTTGACCTTCCAAACGGCCCAGAAAACCCGTGATGGCCAACCGTATGCATAGACAACGTCTGGACGGACGTCCACGAACAAATTTGGCATTTTTGACGTCGGAATCCCGATCACCCAAAAAATGGTGTGCAATAGCACACGAAAATCGTCAAAATGAGGCGTATGCTCGCTCCGGGGCTCGTTTGACCTTCCAAATGGCCCAGAAAACCCGTGATGGCCAACCGTATGCATAGACAACTTCTTGAAGGACGTCCACGAACAAATTTGGCATTTTTGACGTCGGAATCCTGATCACCCAAAAAATGGTGTGCAATAGCACACAAAAATCGTCAAAATGAGGCGTATGCTCGCTCCGGGGCTCGTTTGACCTTCCAAACGGCCCAGAAAACCCGTGATGGCCAACCGTATGCATAGACAACGTCTTGACGGACGTCCACGAACGAATTTGGCATTTTTGACGTCGGAATCCCGATCACCCAAAAAATGGTGTGCAATAGCACACGAAAATCGTCAAAATGAGGCGTATGCTCGCTCCGGGGCTCGTTTGACCTTCCAAACGGCCCAGAAAACCCGTGATGGCCAACCGTATGCATAGACAACGTCTTGAAGGACGTCCACGAACAAATTTGGCATTTTTGACGTCGGAATCCAGATCACCCAAAAAATGGTGTGCAATAGCACACAAAAATCGTCAAAATGAGGCGTATGCTCGCTCCGGGGCTCGTTTGACCTTCCAAACGGCCCAGAAAACCCGTGATGGCCAACCGTATGCATAGACAACGTCTTGACGGACGTCCACGAACAAATTTGGCATTTTTGACGTCGGATTCCCGATCACCCAAAAAATGGTGTGCAATAGCACACGAAAATCGTCAAAATGAGGCGTATGCTCGCTCCGGGGCTCGTTTGACCTTCCAAACGGCCCAGAAAACCCGTGATGGCCAACCGTATGCATAGACAACGTCTTGAAGGACGTC
The DNA here is from genome assembly GCF_036512215.1 of Solanum lycopersicum. Lineage (NCBI taxonomy): Eukaryota > Viridiplantae > Streptophyta > Magnoliopsida > Solanales > Solanaceae > Solanum > Solanum lycopersicum. The sequence continues at coordinate 4,719,942 of NC_090802.1, read as the reverse complement.
CACGAACAAATTTGGCATTTTTGACGTCGGAATCCTGATCACCCAAAAAATGGTGTGCAATAGCACACAAAAATCGTCAAAATGAGGCGTATGCTCGCTCCGGGGCTCGTTTGACCTTCCAAACGGCCCAGAAAACCCGTGATGGCCAACCGTATGCATAGACAACGTCTTGACGGACGTCCACGAACAAATTTGGCATTTTTGACGTCGGAATCCCGATCACCCAAAAAATGGTGTGCAATAGCACACGAAAATCGTCAAAATGAGGCGTATGCTCGCTCCGGGGCTCGTTTGACCTTCCAAACGGCCCAGAAAACCCGTGATGGCCAACCGTATGCATAGACAACGTCTTGAAGGACGTCCACGAACAAATTTGGCATTTTTGACGTCGGAATCCTGATCACCCAAAAAATGGTGTGCAATAGCACACAAAAATCGTCAAAATGAGGCGTATGCTCGCTCCGGGGCTCGTTTGACCTTCCAAACGGCCCAGAAAACCCGTGATGGCCAACCGTATGCATAGACAACGTCTTGACGGACGTCCACGAACAAATTTGGCATTTTTGACGTCGGAATCCCGATCACCCAAAAAATGGTGTGCAATAGCACACGAAAATCGTCAAAATGAGGCGTATGCTCGCTCTGGGGCTCGTTTGACCTTCCAAACGGCCCAGAAAACCCGTGATGGCCAACCGTATGCATAGACAACGTCTTGAAGGACGTCCACGAACAAATTTGGCATTTTTGACGTCGGAATCCTGATCACCCAAAAAATGGTGTGCAATAGCACACAAAAATCGTCAAAATGAGGCGTATGCTCGCTCCGGGGCTCGTTTGACCTTCCAAACGGCCCAGAAAACCCGTGATGGCCAACCGTATGCATAGACAACGTCTTGACGGACGTCCTCGAACAAATTTGGCATTTTTGACGTCGGAATCCCGATCACCCAAAAAATGGTGTGCAATAGCACACGAAAATCGTCAAAATGAGGCGTATGCTCGCTCCGGGGCTCGTTTGACCTTCCAAATGGCGCAACTATGATATACTCACTGGATGGGTAATAGGACGGTGGAAGTGGGTCTGATGGATTGAGAGGTGTTGAAGAAAGGATTCCTTGATAGGCTCTAAAAACCCAAGTCTTTAACATAAATTATAATGTAATGACAAATGAACTACGAATTGTCTATTCATACTATAAAAACAATTGAGGTGGATGTAACAACCCTCAAAACGAACTAGGTTAAAATAGAGCCTCTCATGTGCTTAAAGAGTTAAAATGAATAACGTGTCTCCTTAGAATTCGTAAATTGTGAAAAACTAAACCATATTAAATAGCTGACCACGTAGATCTCGAAAAAATATGCAGAAAAAAAAATCGCGTGAAACGGATATTGGAGGCAAAAGTTTCAATCATTTGAAGTTTGACCCAATTAAAGAGTGAAACTCAAAAAAAGTAGTTGTAAATTTGTGAAATTTCAAACGGTCATAACTTTTGACTCGGATGTCCGATTGAGGCGATTTTTTTTTTGAAATTGGATATTTTTTCGAGATCTATGCGATCAAACAGCCGAATGGCGGTTTGGACGAGCCGATTTTTCAATAAACGTCTTTTATCACATTCAATTTTAAATTTCCCCCAAACTTGAAGAAAATTGTAATTCTTTATTGGTACGAATCTGATAAAAGAAAATAGATTTTTGAGTTCGAAGTACCTTGGTAACGCATCTCAGAATGTCTATTTTAATGTTAGACACTCAATTTTATGATAAAACTCTTTTATCGCGTTCAATTTTACGTTTCCCCCAATTTGTGCATAAGGATTTGTTCCTCAAATGGGTTTATTCATTTTTTTGGGTAATTTTTTGTCTCTTTTTTTTTTGGTTTGCGTTATTTTTTTATTATATTTTTTTATTCTGTTTTTTTGCGTCGATTTTTTTTGTTTTTTTTGGTAAATTTTTTTTGGGTTTATTTTTTTGTCCTTTTTGTTTGCATCTTTTTTTTCCTCCCTTTTTTAGCATTTTTTTGCTTATTTTATTTTGTCAAATTTTTTTATGCGAGTTTTTTTTTGCATCCCTGTTTTTTGGCGTTTTTTTTGGTAATTTTTTTATCCGGTTTTTTTTTGTGTTTTTTTTATATCTGGGTTTTTTATTTTTTGCGTAGCTTTGTTTTTTTTGGTAAATTATTTTTATCCGTTTTTTTTGTTTTTTTTCCGGCGGTTTTTTTTTAATTTTGGTAATTGTTTTTTATTCGGGGTTTTTTTAGCGTTCTCTTCAATTTTGTGTGAAGAATCCACATTGGATCACCACTAACATGTCTGTTCCAACACTGTTCCACAGTTGATAAAAATGTTTCATTCTCAGTCCAGCAATTGAGGAATTTGAAATATTTAATCACTGGTATCTGATTATTACACATTTCCATAAATAAAGGAGAGTGATATGATCCAACTGAAGGAAGATGAGTGATAGTACTTTGAGGCATCCTATCAAGCCATTTGTCATTAACCATACCCCTATCTAACCTTTTCCAAATTCTAGCACCATCCTTCCTGTGGTTACACCATTTATAATGCTGACCATTATACCCCATATCAACTAAGCCACAGGCCTCAATAATACTAATAAATTCAAGACTCTTATTAATATTGTATTCTCTACCCCCAAGTTTTTCTTGAGTAGAGGAGATAACATTAAAGTCTCCAATAGTTCACCAAGTCTCCAATAGGGTTTAGGGTTTAGGGTTTAGGGTTTAGGGTGTAGGGTTTAGGGTTTAGGGTTTAGGGTGTAGGGTTTAGGGTTTAGGGTTGAGGGTTTAGGGTTTTGGGTTTAGGGTTTAGGGTTTAGGGTTTAGGGTTTAGGGTTTAGGGTTTAGGGTTTAGGGTTTAGGGTTTAGGGTTTAGGGTTTAGGGTTTAGGGTTTAGGGTTTAGGGTTTAGGGTTTAGGGTTTAGGGTTTAGGGTTTAGGGTTTAGGGTTTAGGGTTTAGGGTTTAGGGTTTTTTTTTTTTTTTTTTTTTAGGGTTTAGGGTTTAGGGTTTAGGGTTTAGGGTTTAGGGTTTAGGGTTTAGGGTTTAGGGTTTAGGGTTTAGGGTTTAGGGTTTAGGGTTTAGGGTTTAGGGTTTAGGGTTTAGGGTTTAGGGTTTAGGGTTTAGGGTTTAGGGTTTAGGGTTTAGGGTTTTTTTTTTTTTTTTTTAAATTGACCCTTGTAGTGGGTCAGGGGCTTAGCAACACCCCCAGGCCTTAACATATATCAAAAACAAAATATTACAAGAAGGGGGGCATTTACCTTACCTTCTACTATTTGGTAGGAATGTAATTGACACATCTACTAAGATAGTCAATTCATCCTTATACAATAAGATGCAAATTAGAAAAAGATAACTAGAGAGGACTCCTCTCCTAATACATTTTCTAAAAGCATAAATGAGGGAGACTCTCCCCTTACATGGATAATGAAAATAGTAAACCTATTCTATCAACTATTCTAAACAGTCAATGGATAAGTTTAATGACATTTGTATTCCTATAAAATTGTAATAAAAGAATTTTTATGGAGGCTGTTTGATTCTCTTGAGTTTCCTTCTTCTAAAGTTTTGGATGCCCATCTTCTCCAATAAATAGCTTCCACGAATAGCTCCCTTGAGTTGTCTTGTGGCATAAAAGTGTTGAAGAGTTTCCAGATTGTGGCTCCACTTTGACAGCATGTCTGCAGTACCATTGGCTTCTCTATATATATGCCTGCACTTAAAATGATCCAATTTTCTACCTATATCTTGAATTTGTTGTAATGTGTGTTGATATCTCCATGGAATTGATATTGTATTGCTTATCCATTTATATAGAATTTCAGAATCGACCTCTAATATTATGTTTCTGTAACCATGTTGTTCACACCAATGCAATCCATATCTTGCAGCCTCCATCTCTGCAATGTTATTAGTGCCTAATCCAAATGGTATTGAAAATGCATAATGTAAATTACCTTTGTGATCCCTTAGTATGCCTCCTCCTCCAATCTTCCCAGAATTTGGGAGTGCACTTCCATCAGTATTAAGTTTGTATATACCTTCTTGTGGTTTGTTCCAGCTAACCATTATCACACTTATTTGTTGTTGACATTGTTCAACAATATTAATTAAACTGTACCAGCTATGTTGCCATGGAATATTTGGATGAGATACTTGAATGATCTGCATAACATCTTTAAAAATACCATATTGAACTCTATGGATACTTGATTTCTTATCACCATATTTCACAGCACATCTATTTTTCCACAAATGCCAGCAAATAATATTAGGTAAAACAGAAGTAACTAATTTATAAACCTGATTTAGAGAGGGTAGATTCTTCCAATATAATAACAAGCTTCTTAAATCATTAGTAGTTTGTATTGCTCCAATTGGATCAGTATAATATTTCCATATATATTTAGCAAAGTTGCCAGTGATCAAAATATGTTGAATATCATCAGTGCCCTTTTTATAACAGCAATAAAATTCTTCAGCAACTTTCCCAAACTTTTGTATTGTTTCATTTGTTGGAAGTTTACCTCTCAAGGCTCTCCAAATAAAGAAAGCTATTTTAAAAGGTATTTGTTTATGCCACACACTGTTATTAATAATATCTTTAGGTTTCTTCTTTCTAATGATTTCCCAAGCTGAAGCAATAGTGAATTGTCCATTCTCTGTAGGAGTCCAAATAGCCTGATCATCTATGTCTATTTTATACTTGAAATGAGTTTGTAATACCTGAGGTACCAATATTGGTGGAACATGTTGCCTAATTTGTCTTTCATTCCACATACCATTAATAAGAAAATCAGCAACAGTTTTGTTATTAAGGCTAGAAATATTAATACACAGATTAGCTAGGCTATCATTTCCTAACCAATTATCCCACCAAAAGCTACAAGAACCAGACTTAATATTCCATCTAATATAAGATTCCACATTCTGTCTATTTCTAGTGAAATATCTCCAAACCAAGGAGTCTCCAGTATCATACTTTTTAGACACAGGGTTGGCTCTTTTGCAGTATTTAGCTTTAAGGAATTTGCTCCATAAGGAATTTTTAGTCCTAAATTCCCACCAATGTTTATATTGGAAAGCTGTGCATATATCATGAAGACTTCTTACACCAATACCACCTTCATTAATTGGATAAGCTAGAGTTTCCCAAGATGCCCAATGGTATTTTTTGCCATCTTTATCATTACCCCAAAAGAAATCAGCAATCACTTTGTGAATTTGTTTTAGAATAGTTTTAGGAGGGGATACAGCAGCTAAAATATGTATTGGAATAGACTGCAATACATGTTTCACTAGAATAACTTTGCCTCCAAAATTTAGGATTTTAGTTTGCCATCCAGCTATTTTCTTAATAATCTTTTCCACAATATTAGAGAAATAGATAATCTTTTGACACCCAATGTATAAAGGACAACCAAGATATGTAATAGGGTTGTGCTGTATACAAAAACCAGTTTCATTTTTTATATTATCTATAATATCTTGAGTAGTTTTATCAGTAACCATAAAGAAACTTTTATCTTTATTTACCCTTTGATTAGAAGTCAATTCATATTTCCTAATTGTATTCATTATAATCTGTAAAGAACATCTATCAGTAGATGTAAAAATGATAATATCATCAGCAAAAGACAAATGATTAATCTGAGGCCCTTTGCTATCCATCTGGAAACCAATATAATCAGGATTATTATAAAGAGAATTAAGTTGTCTAGAAAAAACCTCAGCACCTAAGATAAATAGTGCTGGGGATAAAGGGTCACCTTGCTTTAAACCTCTAGTAGAATGAAAGAATCCATGTCTTTTACCATTAATCACCACTGAATACCAATTGTTGCTCATAATTCTCCAGATTCTGTCAATAAACTCTTCCCCAAAACCCATTTTTCTTAACACTAAACAGGTATAAGTCCAAGAGACCCTGTCATAAGCTTTGATCATATCAAGCTTAATAACCACATTCTTTCCTTCCTTAGGTAGCTTTATACCATGAATAACTTCCTGAGCTAACATAATATTTTCAGAAATACTTCTTCCCTTCACAAATCCTGACTGATTTTCTGAAACAAGGAATGGTAATATAGGAGCCAGTCTAGTACTAATAATCTTAGAAATAATTTTATTAGTAAAATTACTAAGACTAATAGGCCTAAAGTCTTTAAGTTTGGAAGGGTGTTCAATTTTAGGTAGAAGGATTAGGCATGAGTGAGTCATGTACTTAGGCATTTCATAACCATTAAAGAATGCTTGTACTGCAGCTAGAAGGTCATCCTTAATTATATCAAAGCAACATTGGTAAAATTTTCCACCAATGCCATCAGGTCCAGGTGCAGAATGAGGATTCATATTCATTACCACCTTCCTCAATTCTTCCTCATTAGGTATTCTCTCCAAATCAGAATTCTGTTCTTTGGTAACCAACTTAGGAATACAATGAAGATGTTCCTCATTAATTTTATCAGCACTTCCATTGAAAATATTTTTATAATAATCACAAGTTTCTTTAGCTATATTTTCCTCTCCTTGGATCCATCCACCCTTCTCATCCATAATTTTGTGGATAAACATTCTCTTCCTTTTACCTCTAATAACAGCATGGAAGTATTTAGAATTAGCATCCCCTTCTTTTAACCAGTGTAATTGAGTTTTTTGTTGAAGAATGGCATGTTCTAATTTCAAATATTTAATATACTGAGCATTACTAGCATATAACTTCTCTCTGTTTCCCTGACTATTATTCATGATATAGTTATCTTCAGCCTCTTTAACCCCTTTTTCATATTGTTTTACCTTCTCAAAAATATCTCCATATTCCTTTTTTGACCATTCTCTCAAAGTGTTAGTTAATCTTTTCATCTTTGTATGTAAAATCCACATAGGGTTACCAACAGCATTCTTTCTCCAACACTTTTCAACTGTATGTAAAAAAGTGTCATTCTCAGTCCAACAGTTGAGGAACTTAAAGTATTTAATCACAGTCTCTTTGGTCTCAATGACTTCCATTAATAAGGGGCAATGATCTGATCCCACAGAAGGTAAATGAGTAATGTTGGTAGAGGGCATTTTATCAAGCCAGTTATCATTAACCAGGCCTCTATCTAACCTCTTCCAAATCCTAGAACCATCTTTTCTATGATTACACCATGTGTATGGCTGACCACTATATCCCATATCTAACAGACCACAAGAAGCAATAACATCAATAAATTCCAGGCTTTTATTAATATTGTACTCTCTACCTCCCAGTTTTTCCTGAGTTGAAGAAATAACATTAAAATCTCCTAAAATACACCAAGGATACACTGTTGTAGACCATCTTAGCATACTATCCCAAAGAGGTTTCCTCAAAGAATCTTTACATTTTGCATAAACATAAGTCATAAGAAATTTTTCACTATAACCCTCATAACTAATTTCACAAGTAACCTGTTGTTGATCACTCTCTAAGATGTTACAAGTTACCTCATTAGACCAGAATATCCAAATTTTGTTGTTAGGATTACAGTACCCCTTATTCATTAAAAGCTGTAATTTATAAAATTCCAGTTGAGATTGATTAATAAAAGGCTCTAAAATTGCAATCATAGCAAGATTATGAATTTTCCTAAGATTAATAAGTCTTTCCAGAGCACCAAATGTATTGATGCTCCTAGCATTCCAACAGATCACCTTAAACATCAAATACCTCTACTTCTAGCTCTAGTATTAGGTTTACTAATGCTAGCATTTTTATTTTGTTTTAATAATTTTCTACCTCTTGGAGAAAGACCCTGTTTACCAGTGACATCCCTAATTTCATCCATATTAGAGTTATCTAGCAAAGGGTCTTTTTGAATTTGATGACCAGTACTTATTTCTCCCCCAGGTTCAATGCCTTCCTCTAAGGATTGAGTATCAACATACTCATCCTCTGAGTCAGGTTCCTTATATTCATCAAGGATCTCACCTTGAGGCTTATTAGGTTCATTGACAGGATTAGAAGTAGTACCAATCTTATTACTAGTCTGTAAGGAATTATGAGGATTAGTTTTATCAGGGGGAATTTTGTCTTGTGTGAGATTCTGATCACTAAGTTTACCTTTGCCTTTATCTAATCTAGATAGATTAGATTTTATTGTCTCCTGACCAATCCCATCCTCACCTCCATCAGCTACACCAACATTAATAACATCAACATTAAGGGGTGCAGGGGAAAGAGTTATAGCATGAATACCTGATCTGGTGATTTTCTCTTGTTGATCACCAGTTTGTTTATCCTTTTGTTTCTTTTGTTTATTGCCTTCAGTAGTATAAGTAGACTGATGTCTATCTTCTAGATCATTATGTGTCTCCATTTCTTTGTCTGCAGTATTAAATTCCTGTATCTCCAAATCAATATAAGTGTTTTTAGTAGGAAAAGGAACAATACCTGTCTGAGTTTGTACTTGTTGTGTTACAACTCTATTGACATTGAATCTAACTTGCTGAGATTGATTCCTTCTCTTTTGTATCTGCCATTCCTCTTGTAATGGTTGTTGTTGATTGTCTTGAGTTTGATAACTTTGTTGGATATGGTCCAGCTCCCTTATATCAGTTTCTACACCCTTATGACTCTGTAAATCTTCATGATTATGATAAACAATGTCCTGCTTATCTTTGTTTTTGTTTACATCTTTTTTCTTTTTGTTTTCAACATCCCTTTTTTTTATAATACAAACAGTTTCATTGTGACCTTGATGCTTACAATAGAAACAGTAGTCAGGGATATTGTCATACTCAATTTTTTGCCATCTTCCATCAGTAATGTCCTCACCAATATATCCCATCCATATATGGGAAGGTCTGTCCCTAGTTAAGTCTACTTGAACCTTCACTCTAGCCTGGCTACCCCTTGTTTTGTTAATAGAAGCTGAGTCTAAATATAATACTCTACCAATAGGGGATAGAAGACTAGTAATAAACTCCTTGTTATAGCAATGCCAAGGTAATTCAGGTAGGGATATCCAAATGGGGACTAAGGGAGTCTCTTCATCAGGCTTGAAATTTGGAGTCCAAGCCTGAATTCTCATTATTTGACCAGCAATAGTCATTCTCTGTTTTGTCCACACCATATTATAGTCCAATTCATTGTCTAAATCTATATATACATGTCTAGAATTAAAGTGTGCAATCTTAACCCCCCCAGATAGTTGAGTTTGAAGGATAAAATTCTTTCTAATAAGCTCTAATTTAGGCATTGTATAGATGAATTTTCCAATCAATGTAAATTTACAGGTTGAAGCCAATTCTTTAACAATTTCATCCTTAACATAAAGGACAGCTGGTAGACCTTGCTTGGTGGTAATCTCAGGCTCACTCAAAGTAATACTCACACCCTTTTTAGATTGATTAAATCTAAGTCTATCTGCATAGGTTTGAACTACAGTGTATGGGGCTGGTTCTTGTGCCTGATCTTTCATGGCTGCTTTATCATTATTTGCTACTGAATAATCAGTCTTACCTGCTACATTTCTGTTTATATTTCGATCAAAATTGGTAGTTATTTTAGGAAAATTCAACTGATAATTTTGAGTTCCAACTGGTTCCACATTCAATCTAATATTTTCTATCACATTTCTATCAGTATTGGAAGTAATGATAGTAGTATTACCTTGATTGTTCCCCTGTTTCTTGTGTAATTCAGTTGAATGCGCAACTCCTTGATTATTCTGAGTAGGGTTAACATCAATTGTTCTCGAGCCAAGATTCCTTGGATTAATATTTGCAATTTGTTGATGTTGTTGATGTACATCCCTGTCTTTGTTCAAATTATCCATGCGACTTTGAGAGTGGATTGAAGGGATATACTGTTGATTACCTTCAATTTGACGAATCTGTGGTTCCACCATCCCCATTCCTTGTCGAGAATTTCGCCCTTGCGATACGATCTTCTCAATTTCTTGTTGCTCATCATCTTTTGTTCCCTCAATCTGTTGATAATGTAAGTCACGACCTAAAGATGATTCCCCAATATGAATTTCTTGTCTAGAATCCACATATCGTTCTCCCCCTCCGTCCAAACCTTGTTGAATCTGTGTATCAAGACTTCGAGATTCCCTTTGAGATATTTCCCCAGAAATCAATTGTTGTCGAGAAACTTCCAATCGACTAATCTCAGATCTTGATTTCGCTAACTCCAACTTTTGCAGTTTCGCCGCCTCTATCGCATGCAATTTCGCCGCTTCCATCACTCGCGATTTCGCTTCTTCTATCGCCAACAACTCGACCATTTCCAGATTCGACTGATCCTCTACCATTATTATTTCCCCCGTCGTTCCAGTAGTGTTTCGATGTTTCTCAGTATTTCGACGGATTTCATCCATCTCCGCTTCTATCGTGGCCATTTGGATCGCTTCTTCTCGCAAATGTGAAGAAGCAGAAGATGATCCATCCGCCGCTTCATTGCTTTGTGACTGCGCTGTAGGATTTTCCGCCTCTACCACTGGATCTGGCGGACGGAATCTTGCATCGGACGGATTGCCAGTCATTACAAACACGATTTGCTAATCAAAATCACCAATTAGCAGCGACAAACCCAGATTGCATTAAAATTTCT